>NC_138554.1:6376568-6384068 GCF_964273705.1 Natrix helvetica | reverse complement strand
TTCTGTTGGGCTGTGCCAAGACTGCCAGAAATTGACAATTGGAAATCTTTAATGTCATGAAGCCTTCTGGGTCTGTTTATTTTGGACTGTCTTCCTGCCACATCACCACTTCTTGGTGGTTATTCTTACCACCATCTATAAATCAGGAGATGCCTTGACATGACATTTTTACCACTCTATAAAGCCTTAGTCAGACCACACCTAGAGTACTGCATCCACCACACTATAAAAAAAGATATTCAGAAGAGGGAGTCAAGCTATTCTCCAAATCACCTGAGGGCAGGACGAGAAGCAATAGGTCAAAACTAATCAAGGAGAGAAGCAATTTAGCACTAAGGAGAAATGTCCTGACATTAATCAGAGGAACAACTTCCCTGTAGAAGTTATGAATGCTCCAACACTGGAAGTTTTTAAGAAGATGTTGGCTAACCGTTTGTCTGAAGTGGTGTAGGGTTTCCTGCCTAAGGAGGAGTTTGGACTAGAAGACCTCCAAGATCCCTTCCAATTGTGTTATTCTATTCTATTCTATTCTATTCTATTCTATTCTATTCTATTCTATTCTATTCTATTCTAGTCTAGTCTAGTCTAGTCTAGTCTAGTCTAGTCCATTCTAGTCTATTTCTATTTCTATTTCATTAGAACATTAGAAATTACGTTTGGTCCGGACATTTTCCCTCTATAAATAAATATTCGGCCAATGCCGGATTATCGGCTAGTCCTTAATAAAACCATGCTGAATAACTGAATCCTGCATTCAGTTATGGTCACCACATTATTAAAAAAAACATATTGAGATTTTGGAAAAAGTTCAAAGAAGTGCAACTACGAGCCTCAGTGGCGCAGTGGTTAGAGTGCAGTACTGCAGCTTATTTCTGCTGCCTGTCGGCTTCCTGCAATTTGGCAGTTCAAATCCCACCAGGCTCAAGGTTGACACAGCCTTCTGTAAATTGCTTAGAGAGGGCTGTAAAGCACTATGAAGCGGTATATACATCTAAGCGCTATTGCTAACTAGGATGATTAAGGGCCAGGAAACTAAACCATATGAAGAACAGTTGCAGGAATTGGGTATGGCCAGTCTGGAGACAAGAAATGACTTAGGACATGACACGATAGGAGTATTCCAGGATTTGAGGTGCTGCCAGAAAGAAGAGAGGGTCACCTTGTTTTCCAAAGCACCAGAAAGCATGGCAAGAAACAATGGATGGAAAATAATAAAGAGGAGAAGCGAACCTGGAATGAAGGAGAAACTTCCTAACTGTGAAGACAATTAATCATTGGAACAATTTGCCTTCCAAAGTTGTGGGTGCTTCATCACTGGAGGTTTTTAAGAGGAGACTGGACAACCACTTGTCCAAAATGATATTGGGTTACCTGCTTGAGCAGGGGGTTGGACTAGAAGACCTCCAAGGTCCCTTCTAGCTTTATTCTGATTGAAATTGATCGAAACCTCTATAACTGTCTGGTTTGGATAGGACAAGTTTGTTGTTGAAGGGGGGGGGGGAGAAGAAAGAAGGATTGTTGGATGTGTTTGCTCCCTTGAGTTATTTATTTTTTTAAAAATGATAATAAAGGAAGGACAAAAATAAATGCACACTCTAACCACATGCTAAGCATCACCAAACTGTACCTTCGACATGTGTCCAGGGAACTGAGAAGAAAAAATAAGTGAGTGAGAAGCCTTTTTATTTTGAGGGATATGTAAATTGCAGGACGACTTCCTCTTTAAATAAGCCAAAGGACGTTTTTTCCCCCCAGACTGCAAGGCGAAACATTAAGGGTGACTGCATGTCTGAATAATCTTCGTACAATCCAACTAAACCAAAATGATTCTTTGGCTATATTTGACCTGTTTGGTAGCAGTTCTCAAAGGTAAATGTTTTCCGAATTTGTATACCAGAGTCTTTTATTTCTCGCTCTTTCTATGTAATGGAATTATCTGTCTGTCTGTCTGTCTGTCTGTCTGTCTGTCTGTCTGTCTGTCTGTCTGTCTGTCTGTCTATCATCTATCTATCTATCTATCTATCTATCTATCTATCTATCTATCATCTATCTATCTATCATCTATCTGTCTGTCTGTCTGTCTGTCTGTCTGTCTGTCTGTCTGTCTGTCTGTCTGTCTGTCTATCTATCTATCTATCTATCTATCTATCTATCTATCTATCTATCTATCTATCTATCTAATATCTATATCTATAAGATAAAAATAAAGGTTCCTTTCGCTCATACGTGCTAGTCATTCCTGACTTTAGTGGGGGAGGGGGTTACCTCCGTTTCAAAGCTGAAGAGCCAGCATATTCCAAAGACGTCTCCATGGTATGTGGCAGCATGACTAAATGCCGAAGGCGCACGGAACGCTGTTACCTTCCCACCAAAGGTGGTTCCTATCTTTCTACTTGCATTTTTCACATGCTTTCGAACTGCTTGGTTGGCAGAAGGTGGGACAAATAATGGGAGCTCACTAGCGGCGCTAGGGATTTGAACTGCTGAACTGCCCACCTGTTTGATCCATACGCTGAGCCACCTTAGCCACTGAGCCACTGTGTCCCTCATATACATTTATATACTTCTTTCCAGGGTCCCAATCTCAGATCCGGTTGGTGGAGTCTGGAGGGGATGTGAAAAGGCCTGGCGAGTCGCTCCGTTTAACCTGCAAAGCCGAAGACCGAAATTTGAGTGACCATGACATGGGCTGGTTGAGAAAGGCTCCAGGGCGAGGACTGGAATGGATTTCGTCTATAAATCCAAATTCATCTAGGATTACGCACTCAGACAAAGTCAAGGGGCGCTTCCTCACCTCCAGGAACAATGCCAGAAACCAGCTGTTTCTGCAAATGAATAACTTCAAAATAGAGGACTCAGCAATCTATTACTGTGCGAGTTACACAGCGAGAGGAAGTGAATCTGAAGCCCAGCAAAAACCCTCTTGTAGCATGCAGAAATAGGAGCCTCTGCCGGGGGGGCGGGGGGGGGGACTATTTTGTACCTCTATAACTGTGCCACTCTATAACAGCCTGATAAGGTACAGCAGTCAACAGGCAGGTCTGGATTTCAATGGATAGTTTTTACCACTCTATAAAGCCTTAGTAAGACCACGCCTAGAATACTGCATCCGGTTTTGGTCACTACAGTATAAAAAAGATGTTTCGGGAGAGGGGGCGGTCTATAAATATGAATAATAAATAAATAAATAAATAAGAAGAGAGAATCAAGCTATTCTCCAAATCACCTGAGGGCGGGACAAGAAGCAATGGGTGGAAATTAATCAAGGAGAGAAGCAACTTAGAACAGTTAGAACAATTAATCAATGGAACAACTTCCCTGTAGAAGTTGTGAATGCTCCAATACTGGAAGTTTTTAAGAAGATGTTGGCTAACTGTTTGTCTGAAGTGGTGTAGGGTTTCCTGCCTAAGCAGGGGGTTGGATTAGAAGACCTCCAAGGTCCCTTCCAATTCTGTTATTCTATTCTATTCTATTCTATTCTGTTTCTGTTTCTGTTTCTGTTTCTGTTTCTACTCTACTCTACTCTACTCTACTCCTTTCTTTTCCATTCCATTCTATTTCTATTTTTACTTTGCTCTGCTCTACCCTACTCTACGCTATTCCCTTTCCCATTCTAGTCATTTCTGTTCTGTTCCATTCTGTTCCATTCTATTCCTTTCCATTGCATTCTATTTCTATTCTATTGTTCCAAGATATTGAGATGGACAAAAGCTTGATGGATCCCTTAGGATTATGAATTGATCCCCCAACCATAAATTCATTACCAGTGTATTCGTGTAACCAAGTTCTGTCGTAATTGTTTATAGATATAGATATAGATATAGATACAGACACACACACACATATGCTGCCTGGATGGTTTTCTGTAATGACCCAAAGGACAGAAAGTGGAAATAGTGAGCTTCCTCCCATATTTGGGCATACCAGAGGTTGTAACCTATTTCCCTGGCTCAGTTGATAAAGACGAGAGCCTGTGGCTTAGTGGCTAATACATCTGACTAATATGTAATACAGCCGAGGTTCAAATCCCAGTAAGAGTATGGCTAGCTGATGAGAGCTAAATAGCTTGAAATGGATCTATACTAGTCTCCCTTTATTTATTCATCAGCACAAATACAACACACACACAGAGACACATGTATGTATGTATGTATGTATGTATGTATGTATGTATGTATGTGTATGTATGTATTTGTGTTACAACCCCTGGTATGCCCAAATATGGGAGGGAGCTCACTACTCCCCCTTTCTGTCCTTCGGCTCATTACAGAAAACCATGCAGGCAGAAAACCATATTTTTATTTTTAATATTGCCCTTTTATATTTGTGTTGTATTTGTGCTGATAAATAAATAAAGGGAGACTAGTATAGATCTATTTCAAGCTATTTAGCTCTCATCAGCTAGCCATACCCTTACTGGGATTTGGACCTGGGCTGTGTTATATAGTAGGCAGATTTGGGCATACCAGGGGTTGTAACACAAATACATATATACATATATACGTATATACGTATATACGTATATACGTATATACGTATATACGTATATACGTATACATATACATATACATATACATATACATATACATATACATATACATATACATATACATATACATATACATATACATATACATATACATATACATATACATATACATATACATATACATATACATATACATATACATATACATATACATATACATATACATATACATATACATATACATATATATATATATATATATATATATATATATATATATATAATCTTTCTTTCTCTCTCCTATCTCCTATCTCTCTTTCTCTCCTCTCTTCTCTCTCTCTGTTTCTGTCTCCTATCTCTCTCTCACACACACACATACACACACGCACATTTCTCTTTCTGTCTCTCCTATCTCTCTCCTCTCTCACTCTCTTTTCTCTCTCTCATCAGAATATTATATTCTGATTCAGGCAATGTACACTAAGAAAAATAAAATAGTTCCTCAATAATGTATGATACTATATGTCATTCAGAATTTCCTGCTCCAGGGAGAATTGTGAGAATCGTTTTTGACAGATTCATCTATTCCAATGAGGCTGCATACGAAGGCATTGCTTTGCCAAAGAAGTATCAGGCATAAGGGCTGATTTCCTATCATATAAAAAGATGCCTTAAAACCTTATAAAGGAAGTGTGGTTAAAGGGGTGAAAGATGCTGAGCGTGTCTAAGTTCGAGTCCCAACCGCCATGTGATGGGGTGAGCTCCTGTTACTTGCTCCGGCTCCTGCCAACCTAGCGGTTCAAAACCATGGAAAGTACAGTAAGTGGAAAATGTAGTGTAGTATTTATGATGGTATCTGAAATTATAATCTAATTCCCTGGGATTAAAACAATACTTTAAAAACGGTTGTTTTGGTGCAGCGACGATCAAAATACATCCCTAAAGACAAATATGCCCCAAACTACATGAAATGGGAAATTTATGTTAGTTTTGGTGAACTTAACACTAATTGATCCTTTGAGATTTTTCAAAAAATGCTGTTGCTTTAGTCAGCTAACTCGGGTTCTCTTTTATCCTGAAGTGTATGTAAATACAATACAATACAATACAATACAATACAATACAATACAATACAATACAATACAATACAATACAATACAATATAATACAATACAATACTAGAGTTGGGAGGGACCTTGGAGGTCTTCTAGTCCAACCCCCTGCCTAGGCAGGAAACCCTATACCATTTCAGACAAATAGCTATCCAACCTCTTCTTAAAGACTTCCAGTGTTGGGGCATTCACAACTTCTGGAGGCAACTTCTGTTCCACTGATTAATTGTTCTAACTGTCAGGAAATTTCTCCTCAGTTCTAAGTTGCTTCTCTCCTTGATTAGTTTCCACCCATTGCTTCTTGTTCTACCCTCAGGTGCCTTGGAGAATAGTTTGACTCCCTCTTCTTTGGGGCAACCCCTGAGATATTGGAATAATGCTATCATGTCTCCCCTAGTCCTTCTTTCTCTTAAGCTAGACATACCCAGTTCCTGCAACCGTTCTTCATATGTTTTAGTCTCCAGTCCCCTAATCACCTTTGTTGCTCTTCTCTGCACTCTTTCTAGAGTCTCCACATCTTTTTTACATTGTGGTGACCAGAACTAAATACAGTATTCCATATTAGTTGAAGGACGCTGATCATTTCTGACCCAGTTTATCTTTGCTTGGTTACCATAAGTGGGAAAGTGTTTTCCCCTCTGTGCTATAAGAATGGGAATGGCTCACTGTTGCAGTATGATGACTCTTTAAAGCACCTAAAAAGGTAAAGGTTCCCCTCGCACATATGCACTAGTCATTCCTGACTCTAGGGGGTGGTGCTCATCTCCGTTTCAAAGCCGAAGGGCCAGCACTGTCCAAAGATGTCTCCATAGTCATGTGGACGGCATGATTAAACACCAAAGGTGCACAGAATGCTGTTACCTTCCCACCAAAAGTGGATCCTATTTTTCTACTTGCATTTTTACATGCTTTCGAACTGCTAGGTTGGCAGAAGCCGGGAGAAGTAACGGGAGCTCACTCCATTCTGGGGTGCTAGTGATTCGAACCGCCAAACTGCTGACCTTTCTGATCGACAAGCTCAGCGTCTTAGCCACTGAGCTACCATGTCCCTTCTTTGAAGCACTTAGAGAGTGCTTACAGCACCATCAAGTGGTATATAAGTCTGAGTACCATTGCTATTGTACTTGAATGGTAGCCCTGTTGTTGTTTTTTTAAATCAATGATAACTATGATTCTATTCTTTATATTCTGTTTAGCTTTCTTTCTTTTTTTTCCCCTTTCCAGGTATCAAATCAGGCTCCCAGGTGATAAAGTCCAAATGGGATGCAAGAAGAGGGGATCACATCCAGAACATAAACACTCAGTATTGAGATGTCATATTCCATATTTGAGAGGCATTTCATGGAAATACTATCTGTTTTTCTGCATTCCTTTAAACATCCCATACTGTTATGAATTTTTTTAAAGAGAATAAAAGCAATACACGTTTTTAAAAAAGGAAGAAAGTGAGAGAGTAAAAGAAGAAAAAAGAAGAAAGAGAGAGAGAGAGCCAGAAAGGAAGGAAGGAAGGAAGGAAGGAAGGAAGAAAGAAAGAAGGGAAGGAGGAAGAAAGAAAGAAAGAAAGAAAGAAAGAAAGAAAGAAAGAAAGAAAGAAAGAAAGAAAGAAAGAAGAGAGACAGAGAGCCAGAAAGGAAGGAAGGAAGGAAGGAAGGAAGGAAGAAAGGAAGGAGGGAAGGAAGAAAGAAAGAAAGAAAGAAAAAAAGAAAGAAAGAAAGAAAGAAAGAAAAGAAAGAAGAAAGAGAGACAGAGAGACAGAAAGGAAGGAAGGAAGGAAGGAAGGAAGGAAGGCAGGAAGGAAGAAAGCAAGGAAGGAGGGAAGGAAGAAGAAAGAAAGAAAGAAAAAAAGAAAGAAAGAAAGAAGAAAGAGAGACAGAGAGACAGAAAGGAAGGAAGGAAGGA
>NC_138554.1:6358033-6373868 GCF_964273705.1 Natrix helvetica | reverse complement strand
GAAAGAAGAAAGAGAGACAGAGAGACGAGAAAGGAAGGAAGGAAGGAGGGAGGGAGGGAGGGAGGGGGAAGGAAGGAAGGAGGAAGAAAGAAAGAAAGAAAGAAAGAAAGAAAGAAAGAAAGAAAGAAAGAAAGAAAGAAAGAGAGACAGAGAGACAGAAAGGAAGGAAGGAGGGAAGGAAAGAAAGAAAGAAGAAGAAAGAAAGAAGAAGAAAGAAAGAAAGAAAGAAAGAAAGAAGAAAGAGAAAGAAAGAAAGAAAGAAAGAAAGAAAGAAAGAAAGAAGAAAGAAGAGAAGAAAGAAAGAAGAAGAAAAGAGGAAGGAAGGAAGGAAGGAAGGAAGAAGGAAGGAAGAAGGAAGGAAGGAAGGAGGAGGGAGGGAGGGAGAGGAAGAAAGAAAGAAAGAAAGAAAGAAAGAAAGAAAGAAAGAAAGAAAGAAAGAAAGAAAGAAAGAAGAAAGAGAGACAGAGAGACAGAAAGGAAGGAAGGAAGGAGGGAGGGAGGGAGGAAGGAAGGAAGGAAGGAGAAAGAAAGAAAGAAAGAAAGAAAGAAAGAAAGAAAGAAGAAAGAGAGACAGAGAGACAGAAAGGAAGGAAGGAAGGAAGGAGGGAGGGAGGAGGAAGGAAGGAAGGAAGAAAGAAGAAGAAAGAAAGAAAGAAAGAAAGAAAGAAAGAAAGAAAGAAAGAAAGAAGAAAGAGAGACAGAGAGACAGAAAGGAAGGAAGGAGGGAAGGAGGAAGAAGAAAGAAAGAAAGAAAGAAAGAAAGAAAGAAAGAAAGAAAGAAGGAAAGAAAGAAAGAAAGAAGAAAGAGAGACAAAGAGACAGAGAGACAGAAGGAAGGAAGGAAGGTAGGAGGGAGGGAGGGAGGAAGGAAGAAAGAAAGAAAGAAAGAAAGAAAGAAAGAAAGAAAGAAAGAAAGAAAGAAAGAAAGAAGAAAGAGAGACAGAGAGACAGAAGGAAGGAAGGAAGGAAGGAAGGAAAAGGAAGGAAGGAAGGAAGGAAGGAAGGAAGGAGGGAAGGAGGAAGAAAGAAAGAAAGAAAGAAAGAAAGAAAGAAAGAAAGAAAGAAAGAAAGAGAAAGAAAGAAGAAAGAAAGAAAAAGAGAGACAGAGAGACAGAAAGGAAGGAAGGAAGGAGGGAAGGAGGAAGAAAGAAAGAAAGACAGAAGAAGAGAGAGACAGAGAGAAAGGAAGGAAGGAAAGAAAGAAGAAAGAAAGAAAGTAATCAATAGATTTTAAAAACTACTAAACAATCCAGTTGTGACATTTGTCCCTAGTAGTTAAAGTAATATAATTGAACTGAGTTGGCTCTTTGAGCTATGATTTCTTAGTTTTACCATCAAAGAAATGTGGAGGGGAAAAAAATCAGAGAGGTCCTTTTATTAGTAGGGATATGTAAATTCTTGTATAGTTTCCTTTTTAAGTGAAGCAGCTTTCTCTACAGGCTAAATGCAGAAACCTTTTGAGTGTATGGGCGACTGAAGGCATTCCGTAGAATTCCTCTCTGACCGATCCAAGATGACTTTTTGGCTAAGCTCGGTAATCTTGCTCCCAGTTCTCAGAGGTAAATTTTCTCATGCAAAAAGAAGATTCTTCCTTTCTGGTTATAGTTGGGCCCATCTTCCCAAGGAGCTGCTGCTGAATTCTACAGAAGCTGCCATTTGTATTTCTATGACTGTGTAGTTTGGTACAGCAACTAAATGGGACAGGCACAGAGTTTAGTTAGAGCGGAAGGAAGGAAGGAAGGAAGGAAGGAAGGAAGGAAGGAAGGAAGGAAGGAAGGAAGGAAGGAAGGAAGGAAGGAAGGAAGGAAGGAAGGAAGGAAGGAAGAGGGAGAGAGGGAGGAAAGAAAGAAAGAATGAAAGAGAAAGGAAGGAAAGAAAGAAAGAAAAAAGGAGGAAGGGAGGAAAGAAGAAAGAGAAAGGGAGAAAGGGAGGAAAGAAAGAGAGAGAGAGAAGAAGAAGAAGGGAGGGAGGAAAGAAAAAGAAAAGAAAGAAAGAAAGAGAAAAGAAAGAAAGAAAGAGAGAGAAAGAAAGAAAGAAAGAAAGAAAGAAAGAAAGAAAGAAAGAAAGAAAGAAAGAAAGAAAGAAAGAAAGAAAGAAAGAAAGAAAGAAAGAAAAAGAAAGAAAACCAATTTCAAGCAACCAACTTTCCACTGAGGACCTGTATAGTCCACTGGTAAGAAAGAGGGCTGAGCAAATATCTACAAACCCCTCACATCAGAGGTGGGTTGATCCCGGTTCAGCCCGGATCAGGCAAACCAGTAGTAACAGCAGAGGAATGTGCAAGCATTCCCGAAACCAATAGTAAAAATACATTGGCAACCCACCACTGCCTCACATCCAAAACATAAACGGTTTCAATTCCTCCCTGCTGTAGGGTATTGTATGGCAAAATAACTAGACCCAGAAACAGTTTTTTTCTCTCTTGTTCTATCACTCTGCTGAACAGCTAATTCTCAGAGTACTGGCATGTCTATTAACCCATCTTGCATGGCTGTAATATTATTATTATTATCCTTCTCATCTTTTCTACTACTGCCTCTTATTGGTGTCATCATTCAGATTATGATTACTCTGTTGCTTTGCATGTATATTGGCAGCTTCTGCACACTGGAGACAAAGTCCTTGTGTGTCGATCACATTTGGCCAAATAAAGCATTCTATTCTATTCTATTTACAGGCGCCCAATCTGAGGCCCAGTTGGTGGAGTCTGGAGGGGATGTGAGAAGGCCTGGAGAGTCCCTCCATCTCTCCTGTCAAGCCTCTGGATTCACCTTCAGCAGCCGCTGGATGGTTTGGGTGAGACAGGCTCCAGGGAAAGGCCTGGAATGGGTTTCGTATATACAACCAAGTTCAGCTAGCATTTACTACTCAAACAAAGTGAAGGGACGCTTCACCGTCTCCAGGGACAATGTCAAAAGCCAGCTGTATCTGCAAATGAACAGCCTCAAACCCGAGGACTCAGCTGTCTATTACTGTACAAGCACAGTGAGAGGAACTGCACCTAAATCTTCATTTCTTCACAGTAGCTCTTCATGTTATTTCAGAAAGAAGGAATTTGGATTCATAAATTAGGACACAGGCAATTGAAGTAAAGTCCTGCTCTCCCTACATGAAATTTGTGGTTATTTTAATAGGTAGCAGACAAATGGAATAGAATAGAAAAACAGAGTTTCAAGGGACCTTGGAGGTCTTCTAGTCCAACCCCTTGCTAATGCAGGAAACACTCTACCTGTCAACTCATAAAGCATTTGCATATCTATTATACGTTTCATAGTGAGGAAAGGGAGGAGCACCTCCCCCTATACCTTTGGCTATAGTCGGATCTCAGATTACTACAGCATGCTTGTGAACCGTGCACCTCATTGGAGAATGTGATTTATGACACAGACTGAGGAGAGGGAAGAAACAAAGTTCAACGTTCAGCCATAATTTAAATGAGGTCAGGGTATAGCCAAAATGGTGTTCCTAATAAACGACTGGATTTCTTTTGAAACTTGGCTCGAGGCTCATGAATTAATTAGGGCATCTTTCGGAAACCTGACAATACCATTTCAGAAAAAAAATGGTTGTCATATCTACCTTCCAATTACCTTGGAATGAAGTCAAGGGAAGGGAAGGACTGGCAACAGACACAATTGAAGCAGGTGAGGGATCCACAATTGAGGACACAGACACTGAGTTGGATAACCATCTTGGTAAATATGGGGACTTTATTGACTTCACAGTGCTTTACAGCCCTCTCTATTCATCATTTTGCCCCCAGCAATCTGGGTCCACAATTTACTCACCTCGGAAGGATGGAAGGCTGAGTCAACCTTGAGCCTGGTGAGAATTGAAATGCCAAACTGCAGCTGGCAGTCAGTAGAAGTAGCCTGCAGTATTGCATTCTAACCACTGTGGCATCACAGCTTTTCTAACCATAATACCACACAGCATGTGACTCATCTGCCCTGCAGGCTGGGAGTTTAGACATTCTACTCCCCCTACCCACCTGAAAAAAAACTCTGTTCCAACTGCCAATTGCCGTATATTAATATGCTCTGATGCTAAGGAGTTACACATTCTACATTACGTAAATACCACACAGCATGTACATGTAGTCTTGTCTTTATAATTCTCCATAACTAATGAGCTTGTGTAAAGCTGTGTGGTTCTCCTTTGTTCCAAACACAACCCAACAGATAGATCTGTTATGCTTTATCTCCCCTTAGCTTGGAAGGAAGTCTAGGACTGAAGAAGACTGGGAACAGAGACAATTGAGGCAGGAGAGGGATCCACAATTGGGGACACAGACACTGAGCTGTGTAACCATCTTGGTAAATAGGGAAACTTTAGAACTTTTATTAACTATCTTGGTCATTTTTATGATTACCAGCATTAAGCCAGGTTTCACCTCATCTGTACCTATACAGATATAGATTCATAGAGTTGGAATGGACCTTTTTTTAAAGTAAATTTTTATTTTTTTTTCATTTTCATAATACATAATCACATGTATACTATGACATAACCAACATCATATTTTATTATTAAATGTTTGCATCAATTCATCTTACCATCAACTCCCAAAAACCAATTATTGGCTCTTCTGCTCTTCATACACCATATTTGTCCTTATCCATCACTTTTTTCTCCCTCTCTCCTCCCCTCCATACCTCCTTTCTTCCCTCTGTCATCCTTCCCTACTCTACTTCCCCTTCCTCTCTCCTTCTCCTCTCCCTCTTTCCACTCCTCATTTCTCTCCTCCTCTTCCCCCCTCCTTGCCCTCTCTCCTATCCTCTCTTCTTCCATTACCCCTCTCCTCTACTTCCCACTCTTCATCTCATTTATTTGATGTATTTCAACTTCTGAGCAAGCTCCATTTTATATTGATGGTATTTATAGTTCCTTTTTGATATACATATTTAATTTTAACGTATATTCTCCTCCTTTCTTAAAAAAAATAGAACAAAAAAGTATACATATGTAGTCAATGTACTTTAACACACACACCCCACCTAATTTTGGTTAAGATGTAGACCTGATTACTATTCCCAGCTATTCTCATCATTATCTTAATATAATTATACATCCTTAAGTGCCCCCAATGTGTGACTCTGTCTTTAAAACTCAGTAATTGGAGTTGGAAGGGACCTTGTAGGTCATCTAGTCCAACCCCCACCCACCCCCCAAGCAGGAAACCCTACACCATTTCTGGCAAAGGGCTGTGCAGTTTCTTCTTGAAGGCCTCCAGTGATGAAGCTCCCACCACCTCAGAAGGCAACTTCTGTTCCATGGATTGATTGTTCCCATTGTCAGAAAATTTATCCTTATTTCCAGGTTGAATCTCTCCTTGATCTGTTCCCATCCATTATTCCTTGTCTGGCCTTTGAGTGCTTTGGAAAATAGCTTGACCCCTTTCCTCTCTGCGGCATCCACCAAATATTGGAACAATGCTATCCTGTCTCCTCTGATCCTTGTCTATAGATTCTAGTTACTGTATAGGTTATTAGCAGTTGGCAAAGGACCTAACTCTGCGTCTGACTATTTGCTTTGATGTTTGAACCAATGTGACCATTATGATGCTCATTCTCCTCAGTTGTTTGGACCTTAATGCCTCCCAAGTCATGTTGTCGATCTCCGAGAACAGCTGATAGGAAATGTTGCCCCTTTTATTTTGACAGATATGCAAATATAAGGACAGCTTCCTGTAGAAATGTGATGATTGCTCTGTGCCCCTTCATCAATGAAGTCCCCAACACCATTCTCTTAGACAAAGAGCAATCCCACTATTCTCTTAGTCGAAGAGCAATCCCACTGCATTACCAGCCCCATCACTAATACCAGCCAAAAGATGAAGGTAAAAATGGTCCTTTTGCTGCCATTACTTATATGTCCAGTCCTGTTCAGAGGTAAGGCATGACTTTTCTTCCGCAGCCAAAGGTGAGCCGAACGCTCTATATGTTCATTCTCTATACATTAATGCATGGACACATATTAAAATGCATATCGATTCCTAGGTGTCAAATCTGAAGATCACCTTGAACAATCTGGAGGAGGTTCAAAAAAGCCTGGGGAGTCCCTCCGTCTTTCCTGCAAAGGTTCAGGGTTTGACTTTGGCAACGCTGGCCTGCATTGGTTGCGACAGGCTCCAGGGAAAGGACTGGAATAGATTGTAGTTATTTGGTTTGACTCAAGCAAGCAATACTATGCAGAATCTGTGAAAGGGCACTTCAACGTCTCCAGGGACAATGCTAACAGCCAGCTGTATCTACAAATGGATAGCCTCAAAATGGAAGACACAGCAGTCTACTACTGCAGAGCTTACACAGTGAGATGAAGTGAATCTGGAGATTTGCAAAAACCTCTTCCTGTTATCAATTAGTGTGAAATTCTCTTTTTTCAGAATAGCTATTTCTCTTTCTAGTTACTTCTGCTGTAGAGGAGACAAATGCCTGGTTATTAAAATGGCACAACTTCAAGTTCTCAAACATTTCCTCCACCTTGAATGAAGCAACCCAGATCGTCCCAATGAGCAGACACAACTAGAATACATAGATTTTTTAACTACTAATTCGAATGGTTGTTTCCTGCAAATGTCCCCTCCCAATGCCTCACCTATAAGCTCTCTTTGGAGGGGCCAATCAACAACCACCTGTGCTTAATCATCTTCTGTGAGTCTGCCTATGGAGTTGCTGCTTCCGTTTCTCAGCCCTTCTCAATCTAGCATCAGGGACAAACTGCTTTTGATCCTCCCCACTGCTCTATGCCTCAGGCATCTCCTGGTGGCCAACCAGCCCCTCTGGTCCCTGCTCTGAGTCTGAACCCTGCACAGGGTCCTCCACATTCTCCAGGGCAGACTCATATGGCTCCTCGCTATCCGAGTCCATCAGCAGCTCAAACGGATCCTGCTGGACCACAACATCTACCCATGTTTCCCCAAAAATAAGACAGGGTTTTATTTTCTTTTGACCCCCAAAATAAGCACTTGGCCTTATTTTCTGGGAAGTTTTATTTTCAGGGGAGGGCTTATTTTAGTGCATGCTTTCAAAAGCCTGATTGGGCTTATTATCTGGGGAGGTCTTATTTTCACTGACATTTCTGTCTAATGTCAGTGTTAATAAATGTATATCATCTGGATTTTCCACCCAGAAGTGAATGTAACTTTAAAAAAAATTGCTGCAGATGACATTGTAGTATTTGTTGCACAATAAAGATTTTAGTCTTTGAAATCTATATTGTCACTTAATGTTCTTTGTACATATTGAAAACAGAGAAAAGAAGGTAAAGCAAATTTAACTACAATTGAAGTATTGGAAAATAAAGAAGAAGAAAGAGACAAAGGGGAAGAGGAAAAAATAACAATTTCTCATGTCCCCTTCTGTATTTCTGTTAATTTATATTATTTGTAAATATTTAGGCCTACTTAGAAGCCAGGCTGTAAGTGTTTATATTTGCCATTGGTGTGTGATGCATTTGAATTGATCTTAGAACTCACAGTTCTTGATATCTCATGCATCTTAAACATACTCCACCTTAGCCAAAGTTATCATAAAAATAATGCTGTTGATCAAAACCAAACAATTAATGCATGTGAATTAAAATATAGTCCATTGCTTTCCTACAGAGAAGACCATGTTTATCCATGGTTTAGCTTATCACGTGTATTTTATAAAGAACTAGCCGATAACACAGCATTGCCTGGGTATTTATTTATACGGGGAAATGTCCGGACCAAATGTAATTTCTAATGTTAGATTTCCCCCCTTACCATGACTTAATGATTTACCAGAGAGAGCCCCCTTGTGGAATACCATTACCATGGCAACACTACTGCACTGTACAGTAGAAGCCATTTTATGGCAGTACCGTAGAAGCCATTTAAAGGCACAACAGGCTGCACCATAACAGAACACACATGCCTGATGAGTGTTAGGGGTGTCTTACCCCCTCACAGTATTTCTTTCCAGAGGGTAAGTCATCTTTGTACCAAGTTTGGTTGAAATTGCCCAAGGCATTCCAGAATTATGCTGGAACACACACACACACACACACACACACACACACACACACTCAGAGAGAGAGAGAGAGAGAGAGAGAGAGAGAGAGAGAGAGAGAGAGAGAGAGAGAGAGAGAGAGAGAGATTTAGATAGATAGATAGATGATAGATAGATAGATAGATAGATAGATAGATAGATAGATAGATAGATAGATGATAGATAGATGATAGATGATAGATAGATGATAGATAGATGATAGATAGATAGATAGATAGATAGATAGATAGATAGATAGATAGATAGATGATAGATAGATAGATGATAGATAGATTGATAGATACATAGATAGATGATAGATAGATAGATAGATAGATAGATAGATAGATGATAGATAGATAGATAGATAGATAGATAGATAGATGATAGATAGATAGATGATAGATAGATAGATAGATAGATGATAGATAGATGATAGATAGATAGATAGATAGATAGATAGATAGATAGATAGATAGACAGATAGACAGATAGACAGACAGACAGACAGACAGACAGACAGACAGACAGACAGACAGATAGATGATAGAAAGATAGATAGATAGATAGATAGATAGATAGATAGATAGATAGATAGATAGATAGATGATAGATAGATAAGAAATTGAAATGCATGAGTGCAGTGGATTGCACACATCTAATCCAGCAATGAAAGTGGACTCTATAATTCTTCCTCCTAAATGGCTTCCCCGTAGGTAAGTTGCGTAACATGGAATCTCAGATCTTCTTCCTCTTTGCCAGCTGTACTTTGGTGTTCAGCTCAGGATGCAATACGATTATATAGCACTTGGGGAAAAAGATGCAGCCAAGTAACCCAGCCGTGGAGACTAGAATAGAGAAGATCTCCACAGCCACCATGTATTTTCCCTTAGTGCTCAGGTAGGTTGGCACAAAGCTCAGCCAAACACTGCAGAACATCAGCATGCTAAACGTAATGAACTTTGCTTCATTGAAAGAGCCTGGCAACTTCCTGGCGAGGAAAGCTACAGTGAAGCTGATGAGGGAGAGAAAGCCCAAGTAGCCCAGTACAAAATAAAACATGATGATAGAACCTTCGTTGCACTTTGCTATGATTTCTTTGGCTAGTGACTGCATATCCAAGTCTGGATACGGCGGGGATGTTGCCATCCACACCACGCAAATGCCTGCTTGGATAAGGGAGCTTACGACAATGATGAAGCTGGAAACTTTTCTTCCAAGCCACCTTCTCATGTTGGAGCCCGGTTTGGTAGCCATGAAAGCTACCACCACCATGATGGTTTTGGCCAACACGCAAGAAATAGCTACTGAGAAGATGATGCCGAAAGCAGACTGCTGGAGAAAGCAGGTTACCTTGCTAGGTTCTCCCAGGAACAGCAAGGAAGAAAGGAAGCAGAGGAGGAGGGAAAGGAGGAGAATGTAGGTGAGATCCCGGTTGTTGGCTTTGACGATGGGAGTATTTTGGTGTGTAATAAATATTCCAAGTACCAAGACTGTGGTAAAAGAAAAGCAAAAGGCTGCTGAGGAGAGGATAATCCCTAAAGGTTCCTTGTAAGAAAGGAAAGTTATTACTTTAGGAAAACACCTGTCTCCAGTTCTGCTTGCATAGTGATCTTCTGGACAGGGGGAACAACTATCCATATCTAAAAAAAAAGATAAACAGACTTGAATTAATGTATAATTGCATGACTGTGTTTTCTGTGGAAGCCTCTATACCCGTGATGGTGAACCTCTGGTACGTGTTCCCGATGTGGCACGCGGAGCCATGTCAGCTGGCAAGTACAGCATAGCCCATTCCTCTTTCTGGTGCACATGTTACTTGACGATCAGCTGGTCTTCCATTTTCTGGCATGAGCATATGCGCCAGCCAGCTTAATGGCATTTGTATATGTGCAGCAGTAACTGGAATACTTGCTGGAAGTTCATTTTCCAGCATGCACATGCCCCTCTGGGCAGCTCCTCTTCCTGGTGGCGGCCCAGATGAGCGCATGGGTGCTCCCTTTTTGGCACTCAGGTTCATCCTCACTGCTCTATACATACTGACTGGGTCCTCTTTCTGACAGTGAGAACAATTAACCAGTGGAACGACTTGCCTTCAGAAGTTTTGGGTGATTCATCACTGGAGGCTTTTAAGAAGAGTCTCAACAGCCACTTGTCTGAAATGGTGTAGGGACATTAAAAGCTAACCTTTTACTTCACAGTGTGCCAACAAGCATACCAGAAATGGCACGCAAAACCATTCTGCCTGGAACAAGTGGCCTTCCTGGCCTCTACAAGCTCAGGAGTGCCAAAACCCAAAAGACCAGCGTTCCATCCCATATGCTCCCACCAGCACCCAAACGTCTGGTTTCTGGCACATGTGCATGCCCAATGAACAGCTTGTCCTTGTGCATGCACGCACCAGAAACCTGGGTTCTGGCCACACACATGCATGACAGAATGCTGCTCTTCTGGATTTTGGTGAACCCATGCATGCGAAAGCCAGCTGGATGGCATGCGTGCAGGCACAGGAACGCACAGAGGAGTCAGCGAGGCTGTGCATCACGCATGGGACGGTACTGCATGCTGCTTCTGGCACAAATTCCATAAGTTTGTCAACACGGGTATAGGGTCTCCTGCTTGAGCAAGAAGCCTTACAAGGTCTCTTCTAACTCTACTACTCTCTTACTATCCATTATTAAGATGGTCTTCTAAAACATTCTTGTACTATTATTTAAGTGTGCTCCTGATTTTCCTTGCTCTTAAAAATGCAGGCAAGTTACTTTCAACTAAACATTCTGGAAAGCATCATATTGAGAAAGATTATATTAGGAGAATGTTGCCATAAAAGTGTTAGTAATATGAGCCTCTAGAGTAGTGATGGAATACTTTTTTGGCACCGAGTGCCCAAACTGGAATGTGCATGTATGCGCCTACGTGCACATGCTGGAGAACCGGAAACCCGAAAACCAACTGGCTGGTGCATGCATGCTTGTTTTTATTGGCTGTTTTCAGGGCATTCTTTGCACCATTTTCAGGATGTTTTTCTGCTGTTTCTGAACCAAAAACAGCCCAAAAACCAGCCTGAAAACAGCCCGAAAAACGGCTTGTTTTTGGGCCGTTTCTCAAGCCAATTTCTGGTGCTCTGGCACCTGTGGAGACCAGCAGGCTGGTGCATGCATGCCTGTTTTTATTGGCCATTTTCAGGGCATTCTTTGCACCATTTTCAGGATGTGTTTCTGCTGTTTCCAAACCAAAATCAGCCCAAAAACCAGCCTGAAAACAGCCCGAAAAACGGCTTGTTTTTTGGCCGTTTCTCAGGCCAATTTCTGGTGCTTCGGCACCCGTGGAGACCAGCTGGCTGGTGCACATGTGCATGCTGTAAACCAGAAAAGCAGTTGGCAATGGTGCTTGTTTTCTGTGTGCTACCTCTGGCGTGTGTGCCTTGGGTTCCCCATTACGGCTCTAGAGTAACCAAAATTAATTAAGAGGAAACATAAGAGGTTCCTTCAAGGAAAACTAACACCGTTTTATTTCTTCCATTTGTCAAATCATGCTGCAACTTGTATTTCTCGACCCTGTGTCTTGCTGCCACAAACTCATGGTAAAGATCAATTCAAAACCCACCTTTCCATTTTGAAATCATTCCTTCAGGGCATTGATCACAGCCGTAGCAGCAGAATTTCTTCCCTTCCTCCTTTATTTTATGATAACCCGGATCGCAGGAATTTGTGCACACCGAAAGAGGAACCATCTAACCCGGGAAAAGATGATTCATGTTTTAACAATTTCGAAGTGGCATTTTCGAATCCAAACAGGAGAAATGTATAGTCCCATTTTTTCTTGCTGTAATTGATCCATTAGGGCAGGATGTATCAAAGATGCTTTTCCAAAAGGCAACAGGACTATGTTTTTCCTTGAGGAAGAAGGCCTTTTGCTTCGCAACCAAGAAGCTTTGTTAGTTCTGACTGATGAAGAATTATCAGAACTGTCAGAATGGATGAAGCTTTGTCTTCTTCCTGAAGGAAAGGCATAGTCCAGTTTGTCACAGTTTGTTGCATAAATTCAAATCCAGAAAGCACACATAGATAATTGATTCAGCTGGATTCGTTAAGTTCTTTATATACACAAGAATAGATGAATAAATGTACAACACCAGCAAGTGGTTCTTCCAAGTAAACACAAGGCAGGAGAGTTACAGGCAAACACAAGAAGTTAGTTTCATTTTTGCAGACCAGCCCAGACAGACTGATAGTTTTCTTCTCAGAGCAGCAGACTGTTTAAGTTTCTGTTTCAATTCTCTGCACAGACTCAGATCTGTTTAAGCGCCCATTGGCTGACTTAGTTTGCTATGCCTATTCATTGGCTGACCTAGTTCCCATGTCTCTCCCAGTCATGAATAGTTTAACACAGTTGCCTTTTGAAAAAGTACCTTTGGGACATCCATGACCTAGATGACTGAGAATCTCCATAGACATTAGGGCAGGTCCATACTAAGCTTATTTCTCCAACTTGAGACTCCTGCTCCCTTGTCTGATTATTTCCTAAGAAGCATCCCTTGCCCCTGTTCCCTGTCTCTCTCTCTCCAATTTGTGTGTCTGTGTGTCTGTGTGTCTGTGTGTCTGTCTGTCTATCTATCTATCTATCTATCTATCTATCTATCTATCTATCTATCTATCTATCTATCTATTGATCTATCGATCTATCGATCTATCGATCCATCTATCCTTCTATCCATCGATCTCAGTATCTATCATCTATCTATATCTATCAATTGAGCCATATATCTTCTATTGCAGGGGTGTCAAACTCAATGTCAGGCCAGTAGTTATGTTCTTTTTAGGATCTTTGGCCTGCCACACTTTTTATTAATTTCCTATGCTGTTTCATTAGTGTAGTAGTTGGGAGGGGGGAATAGAAAGGAGTAGGATTGTGGAATGTATGTTGTCATTCTTTTATAGAAGCCAAGGTCATCTTTTGTCTCCGCACCTCGACACCTGACTGGAAGCAGAGGGGTGTTGATGCCAGCGTGGAAGATGATGATTGGAACATGTGATGGATTATGGGGTGTGGGGATAGATCATGAACTTTCAACTGGGTGGAATTCCAGGAAGAAAATCAGTGTTGGAATTCCATAGACGTGCTAACTTGCCTGTACGAATAAATTGGACCTTTAAGGATAACTTTGCCTTGGACAATGATTTAATTCTGCATGGTATTTAGAACGCTAACACTCAATTTCATTGAGGGCCACATCAGGCTTGTGTTTGCCCTTGGGGGCCGGGATAAGTGTGATCAGGGTGGGCATGGCCAACTTGACATCACATGTGTCGGTGGCGTCTGTGGTGACCCAAGTGCTCTGGCAGCAAAAACAGGCTTCCGGGCTCCGTTTTCAGCTGTGATGGACTCCTGCACTCTGGCTGCAAAAATGGGACACTCCTAAGGTCCATTTTCATGGTAGGGACGACAGAAGGCCATCATAATTGAAAACAGAGCCTGAGAGAACCATGTGTGTCTCCCCAAGCTCCGTTTTTACTGGCAGAGGCACCACAGGGTGGTCCTTTGCTGTTTCTAGGGTGGTCCCATGGGCCAGATCTGGCCCCCGGGCCTTGAGTTTAACACCCCTGCTGAAGATCATCCACACCTTCCATTACAAATGTGGACCATCGCTAAGAGCAGAATTCATACCTGGTTATAAAACTCTGGCCACAAAATTTTATTTTCACGGATGGTGATTTTTTCCCCTTCAAAACCACGAGGACTCAGTTCTCCAAGTTTCGTTCTAATAAAGGAGTTGTTGGGGAAGATGACCAAATTGACAATATCAAATCCAGCAACCAGTTCTCCGTTTTCATTCAAGGACACTGTTTCTCCGGCTGAGTTGTTAAACCTAATGCATTGAAGGACTGAGTGCAGCTAGAGGAAAGAGGGAAAGAGAAGCTGATGGGTTTAAAGGTACCTGAAGATATAGAGATATTGGGAAAGACTTCTCTCTCAGTAGATGAATTCAATGATACTTAAAATTGTTCTGACTGAGGCTTCCCCAAGAAGCACGAGGCAGAGTCCTGAGCCCGACAAAAAGCCTTTTATTAAACAGATGTGAATTCCTCTCATTCACATTCAGCAAGGCCTGGCAAACAGTCTTTCAAAGGAATATTTATGACTACAGACCTTATCTATCTTGGAAAGCTGCCATGTCAATATTTTCCAAGTGAGGTGCTGTGCAAGGCAAGACTGGGCACTGAGTCTCTGAGATTCACAGACAGATCTTCACACTCCTGAAACGAATCTAACAACCAAATGAACGAATTGTTTCCTGCAAAAGCCCACTCCCCTTTCACTCCTCTTTTATGTCCTATGGGAGAGGCCAATCACCTTCCACCTGTGACTTTACTCCCAAGTCAACCCTGATTTCTGAGTTGTTCTTTTCTTCTGGAAGCTCTGAGCATGTGCACATTGGGAACAGGCTCTAGCTGTTTCTTTGCCTCACTATGGTCTAGCTCCCTAAACACTTGATCACTACCAGACAGCCTCGGCCCTGTCTCTGCCTCTGACACAGAGCCCTCATCCGAGTCTTCCCCCGCCTCCGGGACTGGCCCATGCTCCTCCCCAATCTCCTCACTGTCTGATTCTGCTGCCAGAGCTGCTGGATGCTGGCGGGCCACAATAAAAATATAGAGGATTTTGGCTAGGGATTCTCACTCAGTCATTACAAGCACTGTATACTGATGCATACCACATAACTAGAGAATGGAGCTTTGGAAAAGTTTAATTCAACTTGATGCTAACCTTCAGTGCTATTTTCTCTAAGTAATTTGGCCATCTCCAGTCTGACTTTCTAATGAGACAGGGCCTGGACAACTTCTATCCTTCTTCCAAATTATTCTTGTCTGTTGCCAAGAACTGATAAACAGCTCGTTGCATTAGTTCATACCTATTTAGTTTACTTGTCACTTTATTACTTCAAGGTCTTAAGACAATCACAAGACACAGAAGTCTTTCAACTTTTTTGGTATGTTACTGGAAAATCAGACTGCTGACCAACCCTGACTGCTCTTTAGAAGGCCACCTAATGAGAAGGAAGGACTCCCTAGAGAAGAGCCTCATGCTGGGAAAGATGGAGGGCAAAAGAAGAAGGGGACAACAGAGAATGAGGTGGCTGGATGGAGTCACTGAAGCAGTAGACATGACCTTAAATGGACTCCAGAGGATGGTAGAGGTCAGGAAGACCTGGAGAAAGGTTGTCCATGGGTTGTGATGGGTCGGACATGACTTTACAACTAACAACAACTGAAAAATCATGAATAGTTCCTTTGCATACATACCAAACCCTCTTGAATTCTCCTAGACCTTGGAGTGATGTGATACCTCCATGAGTAAAACCACTATGCTTCACTTTGACAAAATGAACTGCTTCCGTTCTGTGGGAGCAAGGTATAGCTTTACACAGGACTGTAGCCGAAATCTTACCTGCCAAGGTTGGATGTCTTGAAGACGTTGTCTTCTCATGATCTCTCCGAATGGAGATCTAGATGACAACAGTGCGTGTAGAGCATGTGCTATGGAATAGACTGCGTTGTACACACTGTAACTGTGGCCAGTCATGCTCATCTCAAAAACAGGGCTAGGAAGATCTCTTAACGTCTCCTCGCCATTACATAGACCAGCAACGTCATCGGGTTTTTGCAAATTTGGAAGCAGACACTCAAAAGCTTGCTCCCAGAATTTCTTGAGAAAACCACTTCCTTTTGTCTCCAAAGGTTTTATGCTCTGAAGGTAGGCTTGGAATCCCAGAGGCTTATTTGAGTGAATAGAGAAGGAAATTGTCCCTTGGAAAATTT
>NC_138554.1:6285533-6355533 GCF_964273705.1 Natrix helvetica | reverse complement strand
TTTGTTACCATCCTGCAAAGACAAATACATGGCCCAATTATTCAGTGGACACAGAATTTCTAGTCTATTTATTTAGAGAGAGAGAAAATGATTTTAGAGAAGAGGATTGAGATGTATAAAAGTGTAAATAGTTGGAGAAAAAAGGCAGGGAGAACGTCTTGATTTATTTTCAAAGTACTAGAACAAGGCTTCATCCAATGAAGATGGATATAAGTGGAATAATTTGAAGGCAATATAGAAATGATCAGAGGCTCGCGGTGGCTCAGTGGCTAAGACACTGAGCTTATTGATCAGAAAGGTTGGCAGATCGGCAGTTCGAATCCTTAGTTACTTGTCCCAGCTTCTGCCAACCTAGCAGTTCAAAAGCACATAAAAAGGCAAGTAGAAAAATGGGGACCACCTTTGGTGGGAAGGTAAGTGAGTGTGTGGGGTCTCTAACAATGCTTCGAGCTCTAAACACATAGTGCTTATAGCAGCATCCTAAATAACTGTAAGCAAGCGTCCTATAATCTTCTTTGCTGTCCTCACCACTCTCTGTATGGACTTTCAATCTCAGGCAGTTCAAAAGCAGGTAAAAATGCAAGTAGAAAAATAGGGGCCAACTTTGGTGGGAAGGTAACAGCATTTCGTGTTCCTTCCTCATTTAGTCATGCCAGCCACATGACCATGGAGATGTCTTCGGATAGCACTAGCTCTTCGGCTTTGAAACGGAGATGAGCATCAGCCCCTAGAGTTGGGAATGACTAGCACATATGTGCAAAGGGAACCTTTACCTTTCCATAATAGAATTGATCAAAGAAAGTACACTGTTACAGGTAATTGAACAGTGAGATTAAATTATTACTGGTGATGACTACTAAATGTGGTGGCTTTTCAAAATGAATTCATGGAAGCGATGATGGATAGATGATTTTTGTTGTTGTGGTTGTTCTGGTTTGAGTTTGAGTTTGAGTTTTATTGGATTTATATGCCGCCCTTCTCCCAAAGGACTCAGGGCGGCGTACAACATTAAAAAACACACATCACGAAAGTTAAAAAGAAATTAGATACATATCCAAAAAACAAACCCAATTAATAGGATAATAACATTTTTAAAAATGAGATAAAATTAACATTAACAGGCCAGGCTGGCTTGCTGGAAAAGCCAACTTTTTAGGGCGTGTCGGAAGGACCGGAGGTCAGGGATTATGCGAAGCTCCAGGGGCAGCTCATTCCAGAGGGAAGGCGCTCCCACAGAGAAGGCTCTCCCCCTGGGGGGGTCACAAGCCGACACTGTCTGGCCAACGGCACCCTGAGGAGGCCAACTCTGTGGGATCGTACTGGACAGTGGGAGGCTACTGGTGGCAGTAGGTGGTCTCGCAGGTACCCTGGGCCTAAGCCATGGAGCGCTTTAAAGGTCATAATTAATACCTTGATTCGCACCCGGAAAACAACCGGCAACCAGTGCAGGCTGCCTAAAAGGGGTGTAACATGGGAGTACCTAGGTACCCCCATGATAACCCACGGGGGTTGTCCTTCTCTCTCTGTGTCTTTTAAAGCATAGCAATTAAAGTACCGAAGCAAGCAAGAGATGATGCATAGATGATTTCTCTTTTTTGTTGTTCTGATTTGTTTCTAATTTCTCTCTCTCTCTCTCTCTTTTCTTTTTTAGGTGCGTAACATGATTAGAAATTAGATAGGATAGAAGGAAAAAGCCTTTTTAATAAAGGCTAAAGCTAGAATAAGTGATAGACATAAGAGAAGGAGGAATATTAGTGTATCATTTTATGTAATAAAGTAAAAGTGACAACAAGAGAAAACATGGAATAATTGAATAATGATAGATGGCAACCTAATATAAATATGTATTATTATTAGAAAAACATAAGTTGATTGAATGAAATAATTACGATTAATTTTACCACTTTTACTTGTATTAGAATGTATGACACTCAGGTACCACACTGTTCACACATTCATTTGATATATTTCTAAAAAATAAAAATAAAAACTTGCAGGGGGGGGGATGAATTCATGGAGAACAGCTCTAAACGAGGCTATTTTCCTTATATAAAGACTTGATGTACACAAGCTGCAGGCTTACAATCATGTCAAAGAAAAATCTGGGCTGATCAGTCTAAGAAACAAACTGCTGAATAAAAATGGACTTGGCCAAAAACAGGGGGTCTCTTCTTGTTCTTGAATACCTTTTAGACATCAATTCTGACACTGATCCAATTATTCAAATCCTGTACGAATATCTCCATTTAGAGATACTCGTAGAAAGTATCTTTCTACTTGTTTCTACTTCTCTATATATACCCCAATGGCTGCATCTCAAATGATCCATCTGTTAAACTAGTGAAGTTTGGAGATGATACAACAATGATTGGTCTCATTCGAGACTATGATGAATCTGTGTACAGATGGAATGTTGAACAGCTAGCCTTGGGGTTCAACCAGAACAATCTTGAACTAAATACACTCAAAACCATAGAAATTGTGGTAGATTTTAGGAGAAACCCTCCTATACTACCACCTCTTACAAAACTAGACAACAGAGTATCAACAGTAGAGACCTTCAAGTTTCTAGGTTCTATCATAGCTCAAGACTTAAAATGGACAGCTAACATCAAAAATGTCATCAAAAAAGAGCAACAAAGAATGTTCTTTCTGCGCCAACACGGGAAGCTCAAACTGCCCAAAGAGCTGCTGATTCAGTTCTACAGAGGAATGATTGAGTCTGTCATCTGCACCTCTACAACTGTCAGGTTTGGTTTTGCAACACAACAAGACAGACACAGACTTCAACGGATAGTTAGAACTGCAGAAAAAAACCATTGCTACCAACCTGCCTTCCATTGAGGACCTGCATACTGCACAAGTTAAAAAGAGGGATGTGAAAATATTTACAGACCCCTCACATCCTGGACATAAATTGTTTCATCTCCTACCCGCAAAATGATGCTATAGAGCATTGCACACCAAGACAACTAGACACAAGAGCAGTTTTATCCCAAACGCCATCTTTCTACTAAACAAATAATTCCCTCAACACTGTCAAACTACTCACTAAGGCTACATTACTATTACTATTAGTCTTCTCATTGTTCCTATCACCCATCTCCTCCTGCTTATGACTGTAGGACGTAACTTTGTTGCTTGCATCCTTAACGATTTATATTGATATTGATTCTTTCATGTTTGCTTATTTGCACCCTATGACTATCATTAAGTGGTGTACCTTATGCTTCTTGATGAATGTATCTTGTCTTTTTGTGTACACTGAGAGCATATGCACCAAACACAAACTCCTTGTTTGTCCAATCACACTTGGCCAATAAAGAATTCTATTCTATTTGTAGAAAACATTCATTTTTTTCAAAAGCCACTTTTTATAACCATTAATGAAATAAGGAGAGCAAACTTTCAAAGCCTGAGAATTGAACATGCTTATAAGGTCTTTGTTCAATGACAAAAGCTGTATTTGGCCCTTGAGTTGGATGGGGAAGGGTGAACTCCAGTCATTTCTTTAGGTATTTATTGATGAAATTTATTTGCTGCCCACCTCATGGTTCAGGAACATCAAAACAGTCATCAGGTATGAAGTGGCAGAATAAATAGAACCAAGGAGTACAAAATTTTCTGTACTTAGGAGTACTCATCTCAAAGGATCTAAGCCCCAGAGCTCACTGTAGCAGCCTTGCCAAAAAGGCATTAAGAGTTGTTAATTTAATTTTGCGGTAACATTGTATTGCAAACTAGGACATACAAAATCTTTGCCAGACCAATGCTCAAATACAGCTTGTCTGCCTGGAATCCACACTGTATAGCAGACATTAACACAATTAAGAGAGTTCAGAGGTACTTCATGAGAAGAGTACTCCACTCCTCTGCTCACAATAGAATATATTATGCCACCAGGGTTGAAATTTTGGGTTTGCACAACCTAGAACTACGCCACCTATGGTCTGAACTAAGCGTAGTACACAAAATTGCCTGCTACTATGTCCTACTTGACAATGACTACATCAGCTTCAACCGCAATAATACACAGGGAAACAAACTCAAAGTAAAAAAGCCATTTGTCTGAAACGGTATAGGGTTTCCTACCTAGGCAGGGGGTTGGACTAGAAGACCTCCAAGATCCCTTCCAACTCTGCTATTGTATTGTATTGTAAAACACTCCAAACTCAATTGCAGAAAATATGACTTCAGCAACAGAGTGGTCAATGCCTGGAATGCACTACCTGGCTCGGTTGTTACATCCTCAAATCCCCAAAACTTTAACATTAAACAGTCTACTTTGGACCTCACCCTATTTGTAAGAGGTCTGTAAGGGGGTGTGCATAAGCACACCAGCATGCCTACCGTCCCTGTCCTACTGTCCCCATTTATTCGTACCCTGTGTTCATGTCCATGTTTATACTTATACCCGTTATCTTGTATATGTTTGACAAACTAACAAACTAAGTAACTAAGTAACTAACTAACTAACTAACTAACTAACTAACTAAATAAATAAATAAATAAATAAAAAGAAAGTAAATGTAATGTAAGTTCTAAATAATGTTTCAATCTAAATAATAACATTTATTTGACCCTCCCAAGTTCATGATGCTTTTAATTATATTCTCCCATCAAGGATAGTGGTGATATGGTTAGATTGAAGACGACTTCAGAAGGATTGTATTAAAAATGAAGAATGCAAGAAGAAACAAAGAAGAAAAAAAAATGGGGAAAACAACAAAGAGGATGTGGTTAAAAATTTGAAACCACTGATAAGAAGGATTTAGAAAGTATCACATAATGTCAATTGAAAATGATGCAATCTTCTTATTAAGATTGTTGGGTATTATACAGTTGTCTTTCAATCAAGTTCAGATCATTTGTATGGATTCTTCCAGGCAGTTAACTAGGCATTATACAGAAATATAATGCCTAGATAAGTAGGCATTAGCTTGCTATACAATACAATAGTAGAGTTGGAAGGGACCTTGGAGGTCTTCTAGTCCAACCCCCTGCCTAGGCTTTTATCCATTGACTCCGCTGGCATTCCTCTATCTAAGTCCTAATCAACACTGATTTTGTCAGCTTCTGTGGTCATCTACTTTTCCTGCATTTTCTTAAAAAGTTAAAACTCACAAAGCACATTCTAGATATCCCTGCATTTTACTGGCACTCCAAGCTGACACGAGTAAGGGAAAGTATATACATACGTACAGTACAGATACATTTATATGTAGCCTTACACTGCAAGTTCCATATTTAGATCTGCGTAAGGATGTCGCTGAAAGTTAACTGCAGGGAAAAAGCAAACGATTTGAGAAGCCATGCCACCAATGATGAGATCCCCAGATTTATGCCATTCACGAGGAACCGGCTGAACCTCAATCAAGGGGCAGTTCCTGTTGGATTTGGCACATGATATTTGGGGCAACAGGAGGAGTAACACTACTAGCATCAAAGCTGATGAGAAGACCTTTTCTCTGGATGTAGCCATTGCTGCCTCATCCCTTGGATTGGCTACTTTCACCCAAGGTCCACAGAAAGCTTGAAGACTTGACTTGGGAAACGGTCTCCACCCGAACATGAATATCAACATCCTTCAGAAGGCATGAGTCCCTGCATGAGTGATGCAGAATAATTTGAAGGGACCATCTTACAGAATTGTGCCTCTCTTCTGTTTCTGGTTATGGCTATGAAAGGTAAAATCCCAGGGGATTTGTTAATCACATCCTCACCTGAAGACAACTTGGTTTGTCTGTTGCTTTCTGCCTTGTTTTCCAGAACGTTCTTGGCATTGCGCCAAAGCAAACTAATGGTAGATAATTTCAAGGGTCGTTGTTTGGCCTCTGTGGGATATCCTTGACAAACTAATGTTTTTATTCCCCTTCTTCTCTCCCTGTCTTTTTTCCCCTTTGTTCTCAAAGCAGATAATTGGAAATAAGAATTGAAATAATGTGGGCATCTAAAAATGTGCAAGGAAGGTAAATCCCACAGGTTCAATGATGTTATCACTCAATTGACATGACTTAGAAAAGTGCATCTGATACCGTGACACTGTATCAACCCACCATAAGCACTTTCCTTCATGTTGACATTATCACAATTTTTTCTAGATGCCACAGAGGAGCAATTGGTAACATTATGCAAGCCAACTATAAACATGGTTCTCTAACGTGCCACAGAATAAGTGTTGGTCATTAAAAAAATGACATAAAGGTAAATATTCCCCTCACAGATGTGTGCTAGTCATTCTCGACTTTAGGGAGCAGTGCACATCTGCATTGAGCCAGCGCTGTCCGAGGATATCTTCATGGTCATGTGGCTGGCATAACTAAATGCTGGAGCCACGCGGAATGCTGTTACCTTCCTTCCAAAGGCGGCCCCCATTTTTTTACTTGCAT
The DNA here is from genome assembly GCF_964273705.1 of Natrix helvetica. Classification (NCBI taxonomy): domain Eukaryota; kingdom Metazoa; phylum Chordata; class Lepidosauria; order Squamata; family Natricidae; genus Natrix; species Natrix helvetica. Next base: position 6,349,144 of record NC_138554.1, on the reverse strand, counting down.
TTTTACATGCTTTTGAACTGCTAGGTTGTGACAAGTAACGGGAGCTCACTCCGTTATGCGGTGCTAGGGATTCGAACCACCAAACTGAGCTACGGAGGTGGTCAACAGTATTAAGTATCTGGGGTGCAGAAAATGAATTTTTCTGATTTTTTCTGTCCACACGTTGTCCTTAGTGAAGCGTGAAAACCAGCACCTGCATTTCCTGTGTCGGATGAGGAGAGCACATCTTTTTCCTTCTGTCCTGGACACTTTCTACAGAGACACAATTGGGAGTGTTTTAACAAACTGCATCCTTGTTTGGTTTGGTGGCCACAGTGCCTCAGATAGAAAGTCCATACAGAGAGTGGTGAGGACAGCAGAGAAAATTATAGGAATCTCGCTTCCCGTTATTACTTTTACTTTACTTTTATTGGATTTGTTAACCGCTCCCTCTCCCCTAGGGATACTGCTTCAGGATACTGCTTCTAAGTGCTATGTGCTTAGAGCTCAAAACATTGCTAGAGACCCCACCCACCCACTTGACGGTCTGTTTCTCTTGCTCCCTTCTGGGAGTGGGTTTCGAAGTATTTCTAGCACTATTACCAGATTCTGTAACAGGTTTGATCCCTACGTCATCTGTCTGGTAATCTTGCAAGATTCATTATTCTTGCCATGTACATGTATATATGTCTGAACTAGACTGTGCTTTTTTCTCTGTGTCATATAATATATGTGGGTCTACGCATAATTATTTATTTATTCATTTATTTATTTATGTTTATGTAGTCTATATTGGAGGGGGTGACCCATTGAAAGCTGTATGCAATGAAATTTCATTTTAATGTATGCCAATTAGTGTACATTCAGTGACAATAAAGTTATTCTAAGTCTAACACATTCACACACATGCAGATAAAGACACCCACTGAAATGGATACAAGTTTTCCTTTCAATAACATATACCTGAGCATGAGAAAGTTGTCTATTTATGTATTTGCTTGGTTACTGTAACTTTACTGTATCATCTCTTCTTTAGAAATAAAATACGAGAACTCTGTCAACCATATATTGTCAGGCCTGCAGTCATATTCCTTGCGGGATCTTTGACCTGCCACACACTCTCTTATTTTAACTATGCTGTTTTATTAGTGGGCAGTTGGGAGGGGGGAATAGTAAGGAGTAGAATGTGGTGTTGTCAAAATAAAAAAATCCTTCTAGAAACCAAGGTCATCCTTTGTCTCTGCACCTCTGAGCCTGACCAGAACTGGATGGGTGGAACTGCCAGCATGGCAGTGGAAGATTGGACCATGTGATGGACTTGTGGGTGTGAGGGCAAGATCTTGAACTTTCATCTGGGTGGGGAAACCCAGGAAGCTCAGATTCGGGTTTCCACAGATGCACCAACATGTCTCTTTTAATAAATTGGAACTTTGAGGAAAGTTCTTCCTAATTTTGGATGATATTTGAAATGCTGACATATATATCAACTCAGGTTACAAGGAAAGATATAACAAAGGCAATTTAAATTTTGCCAAATAAAAGCAATAAGATTTTAAATGTTAAATATTGTTCCAGATCTTAAGAAACCAAATCTCAATTGGTCACCTCACTAGGGCAGAAATATAAATACATGCTTAAAAATATAAAAAAAAATGTGAAAGTTTTTAAAGTTAATCTTCATATTTTTTTGGAACGACAGTTGTGAGAGATTTAAAAGCAATCTTAACAAGGAAAAATATTTCCTAAAAATATTCCACCAGAGAGTACATTATGACATTCTTGTAAAGGTCAAAAAGTCAACTGTCAGGGTCTTTTTTATGTACACTGAGAGCATCTGCATCAAAGACAAATTCCTTGTGTGTCCAATCACACTTGGCCAATAAAGAATTCTATTCTATTCTATTCTGTTCTATTCTATTCTATTCTATTCTATTCTATTCTATTCTATTCTATTCTATTCTATTCTATTCTATTCTATTCTATTCTATTCTATTCCATTCCATTCCATTCTAATCAGAACTGCTACAATATGAAGACCATGGATCTGTCCTCCCAAGTGCCAGCTTCTGAGTTAAGTCTCTGAGAGATTTGTCTTTTGAGATCAGGAGAAAGATGGCTCAATATGAAATATTTATTGGATTTCAGGAAAGTTAAATTAATAAAATTAATAAAATAAAATATACATAAAAGTGGGTCAGGGGGTATAGAACAAGCCATATTTTCAAACCTTTCAAAATCTTTATTGAGAGTTACTTTTACCTCTGCTTTTCCTTAAACATTTTGATGACACATGCATCTTTCTATTATCTTGGTATAGGTTTTCCTGCCGGAGCAGGGGTTTTTATCCATTTAATTTTGCCATTTCAGCCAACGCCATCAATTTCTGCAGCCATTCTTCCATGTTAGGAATTGAAGTATCCTTCCATTTTTTTAAAAAATAGAGTTTTTTTTATTTATTTTTCATTTTCATAACACATAACCACATGTATACTGTTACATTACCAACATTATTTTATATTATTATAAATATTTAATAATTTATTTATGTAAATATAAATAAATTATTAAATATTAACATCAATTTGTCTTACCATCAACTCCCAAAAAACAATGATTGGCTCCTCTGCTCTCCATACCCTGTCTGTCACTTTCTTCTCCGTCTCTCCTCCTCCTCCCTACCTCCTTTCTACCTTCTTTCATTCTTCTCTTCTCTACTTCCCCTTCCTCTCTTCTCCTCCTCTCTCCCCTTTCCACTCCTTTCTCTCCTCCTCTTCCCCCCTACCTCTCTCCTTACCCTCTCTTCTTCCCTTGCCTCCCTTCTCTCTTTCACACTCTCCCTCTGAGCAAGCTCCATTTTATGTTGATGGTATTTATCATTTCATATCAATAAACCTCTTTTGATTTTAACATTTTTTTAAAAAAAACAATGAAGAAAAAAAGTGTACTTCCATTTTTATGCTGCCTTCAACATATATAGCAACCAAGTTCCATTTTTCCCCCTCCAGGTCTTTTTGCATTAGACCCAAAAGGAAGAAATCATTACTCTTTTTTTAATACCATTATTTTACATGCAAAAGGAGAAGGCAAAAAAAGGCCTTAAAATTATTTTCATTCAATTTTTTTAAAAAAATTTCACAAGGGGGCAGCAAAGTTCTACAAAAGGAAATATCTCCTCCCTGGGGATAACTGAGTCAGAAAGATGAAGGATGTGGTTTGTAGCTCTATTTATATTGAGTGTTAATTTTCTTGAAAATTAACATTCTTCTGGTCCATGGAGAACTTCTGTCCCCAGAAGAAAGTATTTTATTCCTTAGTCTTTATTATTTTAAGCTGGCAAAATAAAGGTGCTCCTTAGATTAGATTAATTAACAGAGTTGGAAGGGACCTTGTAGGTCATCTAGTACAACCCCCACCCCCCACCCACCCAAGCAGGAGACCCTACACCGTTTCTGATAAATGGCAGTTCAATCTCTTCTTCAAAGCCACCAGTGATGAAGCTCCCACAACTTCTGAAAGCAACTTCGGTTCCATGGGTTGATTGTTCTCACTGTCAGGAAATTTCTTCTTATTTATAGGTGGAATCTCTCCTCGATCAGTTTCCATCCATTATTCGTCGTCTGGCCTTCAGGTGCCCTTCAAGTCACCTAACCAGTTAGAAGAAGAAGAAGAAGAAGAAGAAGAAGAAGAAGAAGAAGAAGAAGAAGAAGAAGAAGAAGAAGGAGAAGGAGAAGGAGAAGGAGAAGGAGAAGGAGAAGGAGAAGGAGAAGGAGAAGGAGAAGGAGAAGGAGAAGGAGAAGGAGAAGGAGAAGGAGAAGGAGAAGGAGAAGGAGAAGAAGAAGAAGAAGAAGAAGAAGAAGAAGAAGAAGAAGAAGAAGAAGAAGAAGAAGAAGAAGAAGAAGAAGAAGAAGAAGAAGAAGAAGAAGACTTTCTTACATTAAGAAATTTTCTCTTCTGATAGTTTGAAGTGAAATCATCAGTCAGGGTAGGCTGAGTCTTCTTCAACTGTTTGCCATATTGAGATTCTTTCACAAATGGGAACCTCCCATCAAGACATATCATTTATGACCTATGCTTGCCTATTATAATACAGGTAGCCCTCGACTTACAACAGTTAACTCATTCAGCATTCAAAGTTACAACAGCAGTGGAAAAAAAAGTGGCTTATGATCATTTTTCACGCTTCTGAGCATTGTAGCATCTCCACGATCATGTGATTTACATTTGGAAGCTTGATAACGGACTCACATGACGGTCGCGGTGTTCCAATATTTGAGGGGCTGCCACAGAGAGGAGGGGGGGGCAGAGTGCCAAACTATTTTCGAAAGCACCCGAAGGCCAGAGAAGGAATAATGGATGGAAACTGATTGAGAAATTCAACCTAGAAATAAAAAGAGATTTTCTGACAGTGAGGACAATCAACCCGTGGAACAGAAGTTGCCTTTGGAAGTTGTGGGAGCTTCATCACTGGAGGCTTTCAAGAAGAGATTGGACTGCCATTTGTCAGAAAGGGTGTAGGGTTTCCTGCTTGGGCATGGGGTTGGACTAGATCACCTACAAGGTCCCTCCCAACTCTGTCTGTTCTGTTCTGTTCTGTTCTGTTATGTTCTGTTCTGTTTTGTTCTACTCTACTCTACTCTACTCTACTCTACTCTACTCTCTTTCCTATTCTATTCTATTCTATCCTATCCTATCCTATCCTATCCTATCCTATCCTATCCTATCCCATCCCATCCCATCCCATCCCATCCTATCCTATCCGATCCTATCCTATCCTATCTATGCTATCCCATCCTATCCTATCCTATCCTATCCTATCCTATCTATCCTATCTATCCTATCTATCCTATCTATCCTATCTATCCTATCTATCCTATCTATCCTATCTATCCTATCTATCCTATCTATCCTATCCCATCCCACTCCACTCCCTTTCCTATTCTATTCTATTCTATTCTATTCTATTCTATTCTATTCTATCCTATCCTAGCCTATCCTATCCTATCCTATCCTATCATACCCCACTCCATTCCACTCCCTTTCCTATTCTATTCTATTCTATTCTATTCTATTCTATTCTATTCTATTCTATTCTATTCTATTCTATTCTATTCTATTCTATTCTATTCTATTCCATTCCATTCCATTCCATTCCATTCCATTCCATGCAATTCCATGCAATTCCCTTTTGCAACCTTCTGACAAGCAAAGTCAACTTAAAAACTGTGTTACTAATTTAACAAGTGCATTGATTCACTTAACAAATACGACAGGAAAGGTCGTAAAATGGGGCAAATCACACTTGGGACAAATTTCTCACTCAGCAACATAAATTTCGGGGCTCGATTGTGGTGGTAAAAGTGGAGGATTAAAATTCCTTCACTAAACGTCTAACTGGCAGTCAGATACTTAGCAAGTTTCCAGATGTTCTAAGGGGATGATCATACTGGAGCTCTGTATGAGGAAAGTGAGTGTGGTTGCAATCTCGTTATATTTCCGATGAAAAAAAATATTTTGTCAAGGAATTTTAGTTGCTTCTCTTTTCCGGCAAACGTCATAATCTACATAGAATTGGACAAATGTTCCATGTAGGGAGAGCTTCATTGAGTTTCTATCCCGCAGTCTTCTACAGGGTTGCATGTTCTCTGTTTCTCTTTTATTATGAGTGCTATGCAAACGTAGATGCAAATCATTACATTCGATCTTAATTTCTTCTGGATGTCCAGAACGCCAGACATCATTGCAAGTGAATCCTTTCCAGAGCGGAAAAAAAAGAGAGAGAGAGGAGAAAATGATATTTTGGTTGCCGTTTGTTTTCTCTTTTGCACTTTTCAAAGGTAATTTCGGTTCTTCTGACCATCAAACAACGCTGTTGTATTTCAACGTCTAACACACATAAGTCCACATTAAGCAATCTTTCTTTGCAGGTGTCTATTCGGCGGTCCAGCTAGTAGAATCCGGTGGGGATGTGAAAAGACCCGGACAATCCCTCCGTCTCTCCTGTCGAGGATCAGGATTCACCTTCAGTGGTGCCTATTTGCACTGGGTGAGACAAAGTCCCGGAAAGCCCTTGGAGTGGGTGGCTTATATAAGTACCGACTCAGATCCCATTTATTACTCGGATAAAGTGAAAGGGCGATTCACCATCTCCAGAGATGATTCCAACAGCCTGATGTTTCTCCAAATGAACAGTCTGAAAACTGAAGACACAGCAGTGTATTATTGTACCAGAGATGCACAATAAGAGAAAGGGAAGTAGAAGCCAAGCAAAAACCATCCTGCTTTGAGTGTGACTGTGTTATACCGGTCTGCCCATCGGTTAGATTAGAATGTATCTGCAGTTCTGTACAGGTTTACAAGGAATCCCTTGTACACAAGGCTGTGTATGAAAAGTCACAAAGCAACATTCGGCATCATCTGTAAAGCGTAAGATCTGAAATTGATGGATAAGGAACAAGAGGGTCTGAAGCAGGCAGGCAGGCAGAACTGTTCAATAAATATGATTCCAATATGAAGTGAAGGAAAATAGCTTTCAAAAGCCCTTTGGGTTAAACTAGTTGATAGCCCAGTATTGCCCAGGTATTTATTTATAGGGGGAAAATGTCCGGACCAAACGTAATTTCTAATATTGGATTTCCCCCCTTACCTCTAATATTGGAGCCCCCTTGTGGAGTACTGTGATGCTGTTACCATGGCAACTCCACCGCGCTGTACAGTAGAAGCCATTTTACCGCAGTACAGTAGAAGCCATTTTAAGGCACAACAGGCTGCATCTTAACAGAAAAGCCACCCCGAGGAGCGTTAGGGGTGTCTTACCCCCACAGTATTTGTTTCCAGAGGGTGTGTACCCAAGTTTGGTTGAAATTGCTCAAGGCGTTCCAGAGTTACGTTGGAACATACACACACACACATACACACACGCAGGCACACAAACAGATATATATATATATATGCATGTATGTATGTATGTATGTATGTATGTATGTTGTATTTGTACTGATAAATAAATAAAGGGAGACAAGTATAGATCTATTTCGAGCTAATTAGCTCTCATCAGCTAGCCATACCCTTACTGGGATTCGAACCTAAGGGTATGGCTAGCTGATGAGAGCTAATTAGCTCAAAATAGATCTATACTAGTCTCCCTTTATTTATTTATCAGTACAAATACAACACAAATATAAAAAGGCAACATTAAAAAAAAATGGTTTTCTGCCTGCATGGTCTTCTGTGATAAGCCGAAGGACAGAAAGAGGGAGTAGTGACCTTCCTCCCATATTTGGGCATACCAGGGGTTGTAACACAAATACACACACACACACACACACACACACACACACACACACACACACGAATGGAATCTAGGATTTAGGAACCTCTGGTTCTATCTATAGATAATAAGTAACACTTAGATTTATATACTGCTTCGCAGTGCTTTACAACCCTCTCTAAGTGGTTTACAGAGTCAGCCTATTGCCCTCAACAATCTGAGTCCTCATTTTACCGACCTCAGAAAGACGGAAGGCTGAGTCAATCTTGAACCTGGTGAGATTTGAACTCTGGGCAGTCGGTAGAGTTAGCTTGCAATACTGCATTCTAACCACTGCACCACCACGGCTCTTAAATAAAATAATGTCTATGATTGGCACCATCCATTGGGGACCAAAGACTTGTTGAAAAGGTTTCCCATGTCCCGAGTCCCTTCGTGGAGAGGGAGCGGCTAACAAGTCTAATAAAATAAATAAAATAATGTCCAGCTGAGTCCAATTGTAGGAGGTGGTGCTTACCTCCGTTTCTTAGCTAAGGGAGCCAGCATTGTCCACAAATGCTTCCCTAGTGATAGTTACCTTCCCACCCAAGTGGTACCTATTCATCTACTTGCATTTGGATGCTTTCCGACTGCTAGTTGGGCAGGAAGTGGGGAAAGTAATGGCCCAGCTCACCCCATCACATGGCATTCTGATCTTGAACCTGGGCTGCCAGCTGAAAACTTAGCGTCTTTAACTACTGAGTCGTTGCAGCCCCCAAAACTGTCTTAAGTTGATTAAAATTTATCAAGATGAATTTCATATCAGTATGTATTTCTGGAAGAAAAATGTTCCACAGGGTGGAACCACCCCAGAAAAGGCCACCCACCCTATCAACCAATACCTTGTAAGGAAGGAGAATGTAGAATAAGTCTTCTCTGGTTGACTTCAGCAGATGAACAAATTCAATTTTTCATAGCATTGCCTGATAGATTCTGGTATGTGGTATGATTCTGGTATGTGGTCATATATGTGGCTTCAAAAGTATTAATTACTATCCTGAATTGGGCCTAGAAACCTACTGATCTCTAAATGCAGAAATTTGAATATATGTGCAACTTGGCCAGCTGAAGGTTGACTCAGCCGCCCACCAGGTTCGCCTGGTACGTCAGTTGCGCCCCTTCCTGGATCGGGATGCTCTGTGCACAGTCACTCATGCCCTCGTCCTTTCTCGCCTGGACTACTGCAATGCTCTCTACATGGGGCTGCCCTTGAAGACCACCCGGAGGCTTCAGCTGGTCCAGAATGTGGCCACGCGGGTTGTCATGGGGGTACCTAGGTGCTCTCATGTTGCACCCCTTTTAGGCGGCCTGCACTGGTTGCCGGTTGTTTTCCGGGTGCGATTCAAGGTATTAATTATGACCTTTAAAGCACTCCATGGCTTAAGCCCAGGGTACCTGCGAGACCACCTACTGCCACCGGTAGCCTCCCACCGTCCAGTACGATCCCACAGAGTTGGCCTCCTCAGGGTGCCGTCGGCCAGGCAGTGTCGGCTGGTGACCCCCAGGGGGAGAGCCTTCTCTGTGGGAGCGCCTTCCCTCTGGAATGAGCTGCCCCCGGAGCTTCGCATAATCCCCGACCTCCAGTCCTTCTGACGTGCCCTAAAAAGTTGGCTTTTCCAGCAAGCCGGCCTGGCCTGTTAATTTTAACTTATTTTAAATGTATTGGTTTTTTTAAAAATTCGGTTTGTTTTTCTGGATATGGATTTAATCTTTTTTAACTTTTGGGATGTGTGTTATTTAATGTTGTACGCCGCCGGGAGTCCTTTTGGAGAAGGGCGGCATATAAATCCAAATAAACCAAACCAAACCAAACCATCTTTCTGAAGTCAGTAAAATGAGGACCCAAATTATTGGGGGCAATTTGGCTTGTCCCACCAGAAGCCTGGCTGCTCCCTAACAAGGATGTTCTCTAGGTCTTGATCTTATTTTTTTCTTTAGATGAAGACACTGTTACGTACATTAAGAACCCAACAGCAAAGCCCAGATGGTTATAAAAAGAAGCCAATGCAAATTAGTTGAACCAGTTGACCTTCTTAAAGAATGATGTTCCCAATCTAACCTTGCAGTCTCCGAAACCCGTAAGATCTGGAAAATGAAACAGAGGAAGCCTCACAGTCTTCCACCCAACCCAGTCAGGGTGATGATGTTGTGGATCAAACTTATCTTGCTCTCTGCTGCTTTCTCGGGTAGATCCTTCCCTCCCCCCACTTGGAATATACAGTGTATGCATAGATTTTCTGCCTATGTTTCCCCCGATGCTCATTAGGATTCTTGTTTTCAGGCTGCCACTGCGAAATCCAGATGACTCAATCCGGAGGGGGCATCAAAGAACCTGGAGGTTCGCTCACCGTCGTCTGTCAGACTTCCGGATTTAGCTTTACAAATTATTACATGAGCTGGGTCCGTAAACAACCAAAGAAAGGACTGGAATGGCTGTGCCGAATGCCTACTTTGGGTGCTAGCCCTTGGTATAATCCTGCCATTGTAGGAAGATTCATCCAAACTAGAGATAATGCACAGGCTTCGACCACTCTGCAGCTGAACGACTTGAAGCTTGAAGACTCTGCTGTCTATTATTGTACAAGAGACACAGTGAGAGCATCTGCATTCCCTCCTGTACAAAAACCTCAGAGGACCCTTCAGCGCAGAAACCGGAGGCCCCCAGGCCATCCCTGCTGCCTCTGCAGCTGGATGGAGGAGACAGACAAGATCTCAAGGTCTTAGAGAGCCAAGCACGGAAAGAGGCCAAGAATGAAGACGAAGGGGAAAACCCTGCAGCTTAAAATTCAATGAACGCTTAAGGTAGAGGTAAAGGTTCCCCTCGCACATATATGCTAGTCGTTCCTGACTCTAGGGGGTGGTGCTCATCTCCATTTCAAAGCCGAAGCCATGTCTCTGTGGTCATGTGGCCGGCATGACTAAACTCTGAACGTGCACGGGACGTTGTTACCTTCCCACCAAAGGTGGTTCCTCTTTTTCTACTTGCATTTTTTTGCATGCTTTTGAACTGTTAGGTTGGCAGAAGAATGAATGCTTATATACCCTCTAAATTATTTGCCTACCTTATTTTCCTTCAACTACCTTTTTGGTTGACGACATTGGGCGGTCATTTATTAATAAAGGAGTGTTTTTTTTATTGTTTTATTGTTTTAATTAAAAAAAAAACACAAAAAAACATTCTTCATTACATCTTCCAGAAAGCATGTCGATTGGTTACAAATAAATTTCATGGGTTACTACAATCATTCTTTATACTTCATTCATATTGGATTGTACATTTTAAATCAAAAATCTTTATACCATCAATATACCATCATTCTCATTTAACTGTATTTGTTTAAACATGCTTTTGTCTAGAATCATTTATATTTATATTATAATAAATCCAGACAAAAATTTATTACTAGAATTTATAAGTACCCAGGAGAGATTACATCTTTATAACAAAATCTAAACAAAAATATATTAATAAAATTAATAAATCTTTTCCCCAGGTCCCATATTATACTTTATATCCAAATTGTTTTTACCAGTTAGAGTTATTATTTCATTATTATTGTCATGATGCGTTATCTGTTAACGAATAAACATTTTAAAAATAAGAACATTCTATAAGCATCTACAAAGTTCTACTTATTAATCACCAAAAATTAACTAAGTTTTTATTTTTATTTTTATTATTTTTTCCCCATTCAATTGTATTTTATTTGGGTTTCACCATTCTTAACTTTCTTATTTGACTCATAACTATTATTTTTGAGTTTTGTTACATTCCTTCATTGATTCTTGTTTCTTTCCTCCATCCACCTATACCATTTATCCCATATCTGGTAGAATTCTGATCCTTCTTTTCCCTGGATTTCTTTAGTTAGTTTGTCCATTTCAGCACAGTCCATTACCTTTCTTATTACTTCATCTTCACTTGGAATTAGTTTGTTTTTCCATTTCTGGGCAAAGGCAATCCTTGCCGCCATAGTTATATGAGGTATTAAATACTGGATTTCTTTTTTGTATTTCGCAGACATTATTCCTAATAAAAAGATTTCCGGTTTCCATTCTATTTTAACCCCCGTTATTGCCTCCAGCCAATTTTTGATCTTTTTCCAAAACTGTTAAGTTGGCAGAAGAATGAATACTTATATACCCTCTAAATTATTTGCCTACCTTATTTTCCTTCAACTGCCTTTTTGGTTGACGACATTGGGTGGTCATTTATTAATAAAAGAGTGGTTTTGATTGGAAGACCTCAAGCAAAATTATAAAAGTATTGGATTTTCAACAAAGTGTCCTTTTTCATTTGAGAAAATTTGAGGCGACCCAGCCATAGGATATAAAACATCACTTCTAATAATACTTTAGCTGGATAATCTATGATAAGGTTTCATTTTGGAATGATGATATATTTGTCACAAACATTTAATTGTTTCGTGTGGTCCTTGGTGCTCTCTGAGCTTGCTTGTTTTCTGGCAGACATTTCCGCATGAGTCCTGCACTTACCTCCATAATGTGCCACCTGGGGACCCCTAGGAGGGGAGGGGTGAGGCAGGAGGGGAGGGGTGAGGCAGAAGGAGGGGGGAGGAGGGGGTGGGGCCAGCCAGGGGTTGGGATTTGGAGGTTCTCTGAACCAGCCATAACATTAGCTACGGGTTCTCCCGTTCCCAGGCGAACATGTAGTAGCCCTCCTTGCTTCTAATCCAACCCCCTGCTCAAGCAGGAGACTCTATACCATTTCAGACAAATGGTTGTCCATGTTTCTTTTCGAAAGCTTCCAGGGATGGAGTACCCACCGGTTCTAGATGCCTCATCTCTGGAGGCTTCCACAACATAGAGGCAAAGATGGGAAAAAATCCATGAACAAATTCTCATTTTATTTCTCATTCAGCCTCTGGAGGAGGAGTTCATGCAAAGTCCTGCAGAAGTCACTAGGAACAATCCCCCTGAAAAAGAAGCTCACACAGAAGGAAGGTGAACTCATCTTAAGTTGAAAGGCGTCACCGAAACATCCTGACACCATGGCGCTATGGCTATTCATATTATCTTTCACGCTTCTTCCAAGATGTAAGCATACCATTATTGTAGGAAATGAAAACATTTTTGTTTGGTTAATAATGTGGTCTGTTGGCCGGAATTTTTTTCCATTTTCCTTTTCTTTGTTTTATTGCAAGATATAACATTAATGTATATTACATTAATTACATTGTATTATATTATGCTATATTATTATATTTCCTGCCATGCTATGTTATGCTTCATATCCTGGTATCAGGAAGGGCATCCAGCCAGTAAATCCTCAACACTGTCTACCCTAAATTAAGGGATTACAGGGTCATAAAAAGGAAGTTTTTAATATTATTATTATGGTATTTATGCAATATTAAGTATTAACACTCTAATGTTTAGATAACTTAGACTTTCAAAGGTTAATAATGATAATAATAAGGATAGATTTCCTGACAGCTAGAACAATTAATCAGCTTGCCTCCAGAAGTTGTGAATGCTACAACACTGAAAGTCTTTAAGAAGATGTTGGATAACCATTCATCTGAAGTGGTGTATGGTTTCCTTCCTAAGCAGGGGGTTGGAGTAGAAGACCTCCAAGGTCCTTTCCAACTCTGTTATTCTATTCTATTCTATTCTATTCTATTCTATTCTATTCTATTCTATTCTATTCTATTCTATTCTATTCTATTCTATTCTATTCTATTCTATTCTATTCTACTCTATTCTACTTGATTCTATTCTATTATAGCCTATCCTACCCAACCCAACCCTACTGTACCCTACCCTATTCTAAAGATGGGGGGGGATCTTTTTCCCTGTAAGTGTTAACTATATTTTGAAATGTCTATGTTAATCAACGTAGGAATGTTTAGATTTCATAACTAAAGTTGAATATATGATTAATAAGCAACTGAAAATGACAACGAAAGATTTTTTTTTGTAAAGGTTTCTGCCTTAAGGCAAATATTTAATCCCAAAGTTTCCACTCTATCCTGACTTATTATTGTACGGGCATGTTGAAAAAAAAGAGAAAATTAACAAAGCAAAATAGGTGACAACTAAAAAAGGAAAAAGAAAGGAAAGGCCATTTGGTTTCTAACATCTCCCCTTTTTGTGCTTCTACTAATTTGTAATGTTTATCAACAACTGTTGTCTTTTTTTTTTCAAGGGGTCTTATCACATGTCCAGTTCGCTGAATCTGGACCAGAGGTGGTGAGACCTGGAGATGTTCTCAACTTAGTTTGCAAAGTGACCGGTGTCTCCATCTCTGTGTCTAATGAATGGCACTGGATGAGACACTCTCCTGACAAGGGCCTGGAATGGGTCTCAGCCATAAATGTTCACAGTGGAAACAAGTGGTACACTGCCTCTGTGAAAAACCGAGCGACCATTTCCGCAGATGAGACCAGAAATGAATTCTACCTCCAGATTGAGTCTGTGACAGCTGCTGAATCATCTCTCTATTTTTGTACCCAGCTCTGCACGATGAGACAAAAGCTATTGGGGCTGTGTTTAAAAAAGGGTAAAATGGATTCAGCAATGCAATTTACATCCCACAATGAACGACTGGGCCATGAAGCTGCAACCACTTGTGGAAACTGCTATATGGACTTCTTTCAGCAGTGGGTTTCACTTATTTTTACACGCATGTTCCCGGCCTTCCGTGCATGCACTTTGGTCACATGTGTGCCTTTCGTGCATGCGCCCGGCCTCAAAAATGTGATTAAATAGTACTGGGGCAGATGGGCAGGCCCACCAGTGATCTCCATTACCGGTTCACTCAAACCGCTCTGAACCAACTGAATGTCACTTCTGATTTCTTTGATTAGGAAAAGAACAAGAACTGCTTTTTATAAAGGACTGGGAAGCCTTGACTCCCCCCCCCTCCTAAAAATGGATAAAAATGATGTCAGGTAATAGCTGCCAGCTGATGTAATGTTGTAAGCTGATGCAATGAGGATGATTCAGCAATATATGGTATCGCCTCTTTAAGACTCTGATGGGGTCCACACAAGCCATTTACCTTTTTAAGAGGTGTCTATATATAGGTGGCCATTAGAGGGCATTTCTCTCTCGTCGTGTATCTCATTTGTCTCCTTGTGTCCGTAGCTGAGTGGTAAGGGATATAATACACACGTACATGCGCATTATGTGGATATATAAACCACTATTAATTGTACAAATGCTCTGTGTGCTGTGTGCTCTGTTTTGCTCCTGGGTTTATCTCATAATAATAGTCACACTGCCAAAAAGGAATGTGTTCTGACCCCGTTCCCAAACACAACAAGCATGCTGTTTTTAACCAAATGATCTAATTATTAGGACCACTGGCAGCCCCGGGAAAGAGTCTCTCTCTCTCACACACACACACACACACACACACACACAGACAGACAGACAGACAGACAGACACAGATGGCAAACAAAGAGTATATAAGTCTAAGTGCTATTGCTATTTGTTAAAATATTCATGACTGGGAGAGACATGGGAACAAGGTCAGCTCTCTCTCTCTCTCTTTCTCTCTCTCTCTCTCTCTCTCTCTCTCTCTCTCTCTCTTTCTCTCTCTCTCTCTCACAGACACACACACACACAGATAGACAGACAGACAGACACATATAATTTAATTTTGCATGGAAAACATCTTTATACACACACATACAAACACACTCAAACATTTTACCATGCATACCAATATATCCCCAAAATCTGTGAGAAGAGGATTCAGAGAATTAAGAGCCTCGGTGGCACAGTGGTTAGAGTGCAGTATTGCAGGCTACTTCTGCTGACAGCTGGCTGCCTGCAACTTGGCAGATTGAATCTCCCCAGGCTCAAGGTTGACTCAGCCTTCTATCCTTCCGAGGTGGGTAAAATGAGGACTCAGATTGTTGGGGGCAATATGTTGATTCTGTAAAACTGCTTAGCGCGGGCTGTCAAGCACTGTGAAATGGTATATAAGTCTAAGTGCTATTGCTATTTGTTAAAATATTCATGACTGGGAGAGACATGGGAACAAGGTCAGCCAATAAATAGACATAGCCACGAAGTCAGCCAATGGGAGGTTAAACAGATATGAGTCTGTGCAGAGAATTGAAACAAAAACTTAAACAGTCTGCTGCTCGGAGAAGTAAACTAGCTGTCTGTCTGGGCTTGTCTGCTGATGTGAAACTAACTGCTTGTGTTTGTCTGTAACTCTCCTGCCTTGTGTTTACTTGGAAGAATCACCTGATGGTGTTGTACATTTATTCATCTATTCTTATGTATATAAAGAAGTTAATGAATCCAGCTGAATCAGTTGTCTGTGTGTGTTTTCTGGATTTGATTTTTCTGCAACAAACTCTGACGCTATTGCTTTTCATGATGAAAGGGAAAAGTTTGGTATAGATATCATCTGCTTTGGAGTGCATCACAAATATTTGAAATATGGAGATTTCATAACTTTGGAATTGTTTGTTATGATCTCCCCGAAAGCGAGCCCCCCAAAACATGAAGTGTTAATTTAATGTCTCCATTATATTTTTGCTTTCTTTACCTTCCTCAAAGGATGCAAAGACAGAACACCAAGTCATGCTGATACGAGCGAAGAATCTGCCAATAAAATTTCACTAGGCATTTCACGCAGACTGGGATTTTAATGTCCCTCCGCCTCAATTTCTCAAAAGAAGCAGAAAGAGGTCCATTAGCCAACGTTCTAATAAAGTCAGGTTTTAAGGATTTATTTTCCCACCCTGCAATAGAGGAGGAGTTCATGCAAAGCTTGCAATGCTGATGGGTCACTTCAAAATAAGCCCATCCAGGATGAGAGCCCTCATTTCCTTTGAAGTTCAAAGACCTCACTGGGACATCCTAAGGGGCCAGGATGGCGTTATGGTTCTTTGTATTTTGTTTTACAGCCCTCCCAAAATGTAAGAATATTTCACGGGAAATTGAGAGGTCTTTATTTAGTCAGTGATGTTTATGGAGATTCTCCGTCATCCAGGTCACGGTTGTCCCAAAGGTGCTTTTTCAGGAGGCAACTGGACTTCCTTGTTCTTTTCTTTTGAAGACATTTTGCTTCTCATCCAAGAAGGCTACAGGCCAATTTGCACTATTCAGGTGACCTCCGAAGACCTCCAAATTTTTATGTATTTATTTCATTTCATCAAGCATGAATTAGAAGTATAAACACAATTATGAATACATGAAATGGGTACGAAAACAAGAGAATATTAAGACAGGGACGTGCGCTTATGCACGCCCCTTAAAGACCTCTTAGGAACGGGGTAAGGTCAACAGTAGACAATCTAAGGTTAAAGTTTTGGGGGTTTGGGGAAGAAACCATACTGTCAGGTAGTGCATTCCAGGCACTGACAATTCTGTTACTGAAGTCGTATTTGCTGCAATCAAGTTTGGAACCAAATGGCCTCGGAGACTCTCTGAAAGAATGGAAATGACCAGCTGTCTGCAATGGATATAAATCCTTCCATTTCTCATCCTCCAGACAGAGCTGAAGAAACGTCTTGGATGAGAAGTGACATGTCTTCAAAGAAAAACAACTTGACTCCTGAAAAAGCACCTTTGGGAATGTTGTCCGTGACGTTGCTTTACTAATTGCAATCATTTGTGGTTGTTATTTTTTTTCCCCCAAGGGGTCTTCGCAGACATTCAGCTTGCAGAATGTGGACCAGGAATGGTGAAACCTGGAAGTCAACTCAACCTAGTTTGTAAAGTCATGGGCTTCTCCATCGGTCATTCATCATATGATTGGCATTGGGTCAGGCAACCAAGCGGGAAAGGCCTTGCATGGCTCTCAGCCGTAAATGCCAACAGTGGAGCCAAATGGTATGCCAATTCTGTGAAAAGCCGCATCACCACTTCTGCAGATCAGTCCAGGAATGAGTTCTCCCTCCAACTGAATTCTCTCACAGCTGCAGACTCCTCTGTGTATTTCTGTGCCCGAGAGCTCACAGTGTGACAGTATCTATTTGGCCACTGTAAAAAAAAGAGGAAATTGTTTTCACGAAATGCAATGCTGAGCAGACGGAAGGAGAAGGAGGGAGGGGGAGAGAGAGAGGGGGGAGGGAGCCTGGGAGAGAGGGAGAGGGAGTAAGAGGGAGGGAGAAAGAGTGTGTCAGAGAGATGGCTGATGGAACAGTAACAAGTAATTTTAAGAAATGTGATTAGCTTTATTGGATCAATTTTGACAGAGGTTTAATAAAGGATCATCAAAAATGTGATAAGGTTTTTAAGAAGTGACCGGACAGCCACTTATCTAGAATGATGTAGGGCAGTGATGGAGAACCTTTTTTGGCTTGCATGCCATAAGGGGGGGGGAGTTGTGCACGGCTGTGTCGCACCCATAATGCAATATGCGACCGCCCCAGTGTGAATGCGCGCATGAGAGGCGTGAACCCCCCATTTTTTGCATGCTTTTTTTGCCCTGCCCAGGCTCCAGAGGCTTTATAGGAGCCTGGGGAGGGGAAAAACAGCCCTTCCCCCCCCCAGAGGCTTCGGGGACCTTCAGGAGGCTTCCCTGAAGCCTCTGGAGCGCAAAAAACCCAGCCCTATGGGCAAACCAGAAGTTCGGGAACGGACTTCCAGTTTGCTCATAGGGTTGTTTTCAGTCCTCCGGAGGCTTCAGGGAAGCCTCCTGAAGGTCCCTGAAGCCTCCGGAGGGCTTAAACCGACCGTATGAGCAAACCGGAAGTGCATTCCTAAAGTTCTGGTTTGTCTATAGGGCCAGTTTTTTGCACTCCGGAGGCTTCAGGGAAGCTCCTGAAGCCTCCGGAAGGCCTCCGGGGGGGGAGGGAAGACTCTTTTTGCCCTCCCCAAGCTCCTATAAAGCCTCTGGAGCCTGGGGAGGGTGAAAAATTGCTTTAAAAAAGGCTGACCTCAGCATGTCCTGACAAATGGCTATCTCCAGTCTACAACACAGTCCTTTCAACAGTTCCAAGAAAGCTCCACACCCATTTGCACCACTCCGGTGACCCTGATGAAACAGACAATCCTCCAGGTGGCCTCAATGACTCTCTAAAGGGATGCAAATGCCCAGCTGCCTGCAAGGAGTATCAATCCTTCCATTCCCCACCATCCAGTGAGAGATGAAGAAACTTTTTGGATGAGAAGCCTGTTAGGAATGTAAGCTAACAGTTGGGTCAGCAATATATAAACCAGGATGATAGTACTGTTTCTTTAAGTACTGCTGTAATGTGATTGGTTGCTGTTACCTCAAGCAGCCATAAGAGGGAGCCAGAATGACTGTTAGCTCTCTGTTTGTTAGATGCTGATCGGTGTATCGTGAGGTACTGTGTTTTTGCTACTGTTAGCTGCTTTGTGTGCTAAACTGATTATTTGATACTGGACTGCGTTCGAAGGATCATTCCTTAAGTGAGAACATTGATAACTGACTGACTGAACTGTGTATGACTTGGACTTTAAATTGAACTCTGAATACCTCTATTTTCCACATAAGTAATTACTTTTACTATTACTTTTACTATTCGGTGTCCCTGTATGCTGGTTTGTGCGTGTTCTTCCACACCACTCTCATTACGCTTCTCTGCACACTCGCTCTCCTAACGGGGAGCTTACTTACTTAACAAAGCCAAACATCTCCAAAGAAAAACCAGAACATCCAATTGCTTCTTGAAAAAGCACCTCTGGGCCAACCATGCCCTGGGTGACTGAGAATCTCCATAGATTCCTAAACCACAGGATGAGGAGGGCACAAACTTCTGTCTTCATGAGCTCTTTACTGATGCTACACACAACCATGTCCAATTTTTTTTTCTGCAAGTTTTCATTTTAACTAGAAATGCTTTCTTATTCATAAGATTGGCATAGAAATACCTAAGGAATGGGCATTCATAAGAAATGGATGAATGCTTGTGTCCCATCATGTCAAGGCCTCTACTTAAGGTAGCAATTATCAACCAAAATCTGGTTCCCTTTATGGTTATAAGCCAAGACCTGTCTCATCCAGATGCATCCATATATATATATATATAAAAACATGTCTACTAGATTTGAAAGCACTTCTTGACTTCATCTCCTATTTATACAGGTCCCTGTATAAATCTTGTTGGCTTTTATGCAAAGCCAACAAGACTTTCACTTCCTATTGAAACTCTCATTCGGCTTCTTCAGGCTCATTTCAAAACTCATCTCAACAAACTTCTTTACAATGGCATCCCACTTTTTGATTCTATATCTACATCTATATCTATATATCTATATATTTGTGTTACAACCCCTGGTATGCCCAAATATGGGAGGGAGCTCACTACTCCCCCTTTCTGTCATTTGGCTCATCACAGAGGACCATCCAGGCAGAAAACCATATTTTTATTTTTTAATGTTGCCCTTTAATTATTTATCAGCACAAATGCAACACACACACACAAACACACTTTTTTATTTATTTTTGTTTAATTAAACAAAAACACACAAAAAAGAATCATCCTTCATTACATCTTGTAGAAAGCATGTCGATCGTTTACAAATGGATTTCGTGCGTTTCTACCGCAATCATTACTTATACTTCATTCATATCGAATTGTACATTTTAAATCAAAAATCTTTATGCATTTTACTATCAAAATAGCACCATCCTCATTTAACTAAAATTATTTAAATGCGCTTTTAATCTGAAATCATTTGTATTTAAAGACACAACCACCTACTGGCATTCATTAGCAATTTCAATAAACCTCCAATAACATTACACCTTTATAGCATATTCTGAAAAAGAAATCAATTAATACAGTATCTAAGCATCCCCCCTTTTATCCCCCCAACTCACTATTTAGAGCTTGGATCTAATTGATTTTACCAATACCAACCCACTTTTTGATTCTTGTCATACTGTCTGCCTTCTTCAAAGGTTTGTAGCTTGCACCGTGTTAAGCATTTTTCACATTCGAAGGATATCTAATCCTTTAGCCATGGCTCCCACTTCTTCTACCATTGCCAGAGGAAATCTCAAAATGTCTTCCCTTTCCTCTTCAGGGATTCATTTTACAAAGATTCCTGGGATTATTTCCATGGGAAGCCATATTTTTCATCAGATGTTTTGAATAGTCTGGAATTTGCTCTCCTGCTATTTTCCCAAGTCAGGTTCTGTTTTGAGAAGACCTGCTAGACACAGTGAAGTATCTGTGGAAAAAATGCCCTTATTTGGACCCATGGATTTGCTTAACAACCCCAAGATTATCTTACTGATCACTGAAAAGAATGGTTGGATATGTGTGTCCTCTCGTGTGGTTGCCCCTACTTACGGCAGCACTAACTAACAATCAAAATTTCAGTGCTTAAGTCAAGGACTGTGGCATCCAGAAACTCTATATCATCATCTATTCGCAACTAAAATTCAGTAGGCTTCTGGACTTCATCTCATATTTATACAGGTCCCGGCCGGATTTATGCAAAGCCAACAAGACTTTCACTTCCTATTTAAACTCTCCTTCTCCTTCTTCTAGGTTCAACTCAAGGTGCAAATCTGATTCCTTTTTCACAATGACATCCCACTTGTTAATTCTCATCATACTGGCTGCCTTCTCCAAAGGTTTGTAGTTTGGTCCATTTTCAGTTTCTTATAGCACTCAATGGAATTGTATATCTTTACTATGGCTCTGACTTTCTAACCATCATTCAATTGTGCTTGGTGCTTTTTCATTAGGTGGCCTCTCCCAAGTAGCTCTGACCCAGTCAGATGCAGTGCTGAAGAAACCAGGAGAATCCCATAAATTGACTTGTACTGCCACTGGATTCAACGTGAACAGCTACAACATGCATTGGATCAGACAGAAACCTGGCCAAGGACTAGAATGGATTGTATATTACTACTCATCTAGTTACAACTCTTATTCACCAACAATCCAAGGACGGTTTACTGCCTCCAAGGACAGTTCCAACCTCTATCTGCAAATGAACAACCTAAAAGCTGAGGACACAGCTGTCTATTATTGTGCAGGAGACACAGTGAAATAGATCTTAAGGGAACTCATACAAAAACCTTTCCTGAAAAGTATTTTGAGAGGGGACAACAGAGAACCACAAAAGTAGTTGTCTAAGCATCTGCAACAAAATCACTCAGGCAGAGAAGGGATGGAAATGAAAAGACAAAACAAACATACCCCAAAATAAATTGTTACGCTAGTTTGGTTGGACACCATTCGTGTATTTGTTTCCAGTTAGTTTGTTGTGGTTTCCTGCAGGATCTTCTTATGCCAGGGCCAGGTGGCATCTCAAAATGGGCTCCCTTTCCTCTTCAGGGATACCTTTCAAAAAGATTCTTGGGATTTTTTTTCCCCATGACAAGCCATATTTTCCATTAAATGTTTTGAATTGTATGGAATTTCCCCTTCTGTTGTTTCCCCCCCCCTGCAGATCAAGCTCTATTTTGAGAAGATCTGCTAGACAAAGTGAAGTATAAACTAAGCAACAGGCAGAGTGAATTATAGCTCTTTTAGAAATATAAAAACAGAAAGTCAGCTAAAATAGGAAAATCTTGGAAGTCAGATTCTACTGTGCTTCCTATCCTTCTTATACCCCAATGGATCAAGGGGGCATTTGTCTCAATCATTTCCTAACATATGAGGAGCAATTCTCCTCCTTAGAATAGGCTTCAGCTCCCTTTCCTTTTGTAACATTTTTTGTGGAGTTCTGTGAAAGTCACTTTTGAGTTGACAATTTCATTGTTTCTTCTTTGCAAACTGTACTCATTTCGGGATCAAGTGACTCTATCAGCATCTAGTTATTGTCAGATCTTCAGATTAACAGAATTGGAAGGGACCTAGTAAGCCATCTAGCCCAACCCCCTCCCCATCCAAGCAGGAGATCGTATAGCATTTCTGACAGATGGCACTCCAATCTCTTCCTGAAAGCCTCCAATGATGAAGCTCCCACATCTTCCGATGGCAAGCTGTTCCATTGTTCCATCCTCCTCCTCTCTGCACTTTTTCTAGAGTCTCAACATCTTTTCTATAGTATGGTGACCAAAAGTAGGGCAGATTAGGAAGTCAAAGCTTGTAGAGCAATACTGGTTTATTAGAAAGATATAGAAATAGAGTCTTTCAAATCTCAATGGATTTGCCCTGCCCTCCTTTTATCTTTGAGAGAATTGGGGAAGTTGGTTGACTATTTATTATTATTTATTTATTTATTTATTTATTTATTTATTTATTTATTTATTTATTTATTTATTTATTTATTTATTTATTTATTTATTTATTTATTTATTTATTTATTTATTTATTTATTTATTTATTTATTTATTTATTTATTTATTTATTTATTTATTTATTTATTTATTTATTTATTTATTTATTTATTTATTTATTTATTTATTTATTTAGATGTTTTCTCAGGTGACAGCTCTGACCTAATCTCATGTTTATTTTCTCTGACTCTTCTCCTGGTAGTGGTTTGATTTCCTTGACCCTTTGCAGTTGGATTACTACAAAGTACTCCGTCATGGACAGCCCTTGAAGTGTATTTCTAACCTGCATCGCTCCAGAATGCAAAGGAATGGACCCTCTGGGCATTATAAAGCTTTTGATCTCTGAGTTGCCCTGATTCCCACTTCAACATGCTGGTTAATTGACCAAATCCTCTTTGAGTTGTTTCCAGTGAAGTGGGTGCTTCTACACGTGAAAACAATCACTAGCTTTCAAAATTACCGTCGAAATTATGGTCAAAAGTTGAAGACTGTCTGCATTCAAGTACATTCCATCTTCTTTGTAAAAGATATATATACTCTACTAGATTTCTACATAGTCCTTTTCTCTGACTATTATTCTGTTAGTGGCCCTTCCTACTCACCTTCCAGCCCATTTCCTTGGCCCTCTGCAGTTAGATTACTGGAACTGACTCTGCCTGGGACAGCTCTTAAAGTCTATTGCTAGTCTGCATTGGTCCAGAATGTATAGGGGTGGGCAGTTTGGGCATTATAAAACTCCTGATTCTCCTGAGTTGGACTGACTCCCACTGGTTATCAGCTATACTAACCCCAACTTGCCACAGGATCAGTTTACTTGTTTAACTGCATTGTTCCTGACCATCTCTTAATTCCTGACAGATCTGGAAAGGCAGTCCTGCTTCAGGATGGGACCTGTATATGATGGGACCAATGCACGCAAGAAATGATTGAATATTTGATAGGTGGGATCTTCATTTATTTTCACATGGAAAGGTTAATTTTGGCTTTGCAATATATGGGATCTACCTAGGGATCCTGTCAATCCTGAAGCTGACCTGACCCAAGCCATTTTGAAGCTTCTGCATTGCCCCACTGGAGCTGAGGGATAGGGAGGGGGGGAATAGGGGTAGATGGGGTTTTGTAGCCAAAACAAAATACTTTCTCCTGGGAACCAAGGACATTCTCACACCTGGTCAGAGAGAGGAGAAGTGATGTTACCAGGCAACCAGGTGGCACATTGATTGGACCATGTGATTAATTATTTGGGGAAGGAAGGAAAAGTTTTACTTTCAAGTAGGTGAAAACCATGGGGACCTTCAGAGTCGGTTTTCGCCAGAACAGTGCCAATATGATATACCCAATAAAACTATTGTTTGAGGAATCCACCTGCCTCTGAGTTTTGCTTGCTATGGCTGTATTACTTGGAACCCTGACACATACATGATAGAACCAATGCATACAAGAAATGATCAAATCTTTAATAGGTGGGACCTTTACTCATTTTCATGTGGAAAGGTTAATTTTGAGTCCACAATATATTTGATCCATCTAGGGATGCATGACAAATATTGGAGATACCGAGTTTTCCCAGTCATAACTTCACTTCTTTGATGTTATTTACTATGATCTCCCCTGAAATTGAGCCCCCAAAGTATTGGGACTTGGTATTTTTCCTAGATTATTGTATTTTTCGGAGTATAAGACTCACCGGAGTATAAGACGCACCACGGTTTTCAAGAGGCAATTTTTTTAAAAAAGTAGGTAGGTAGATAGAGGGATAGACAGGGAGAGAAAGAGAGAGAAATGCAGTAGATAGGTAGGGAGAGAGAGAGAAGGTAGGTAGGTAGGTTGGTAGAGGGATTGTGGGAGAAATTGTGTGTGTCTGTGTGTGTGTGTTTATAGGTAGGGAGAGAGATAGAGAGAATAGGTAGGTAGGTAGGTAGATAAAGGGACAGTATGAGAGAGAAATTGAGAGAGACAGAGAGTGTGTAGGTAGGTAGGTTGGTAGAGGGATTGTGGGAGAAATTGTGTGTGTCTGTGTGTGTGTGTTTATAGGTAGGGAGAGAGATAGAGAGAATAGGTAGGTAGGTATGTAGATAAAGGGCTAGAGAGAGAAATAGAGATAGATAGAGAAATACAGTAGGTAGGGAGAGTGAGAGTGTGTGTAGGTAGGTAAGTAGGTAGGTAGGTAGGAAGGTAGAGGGATAGAGAGAGAGAAATCGAGAGAGAGAGAAATACAGAAGGTAGGTAGGGAGAGAGAGAGAAGCTAGATAGGTAGGTAGATAAAGGGATAGTGTGAGAGAGAAATCAAGAAAAAAAGAGTGTGTAGGTAGGTAGGTTGGTAGAGGGATAGAGAGGGAGAAATAGTGTGTGTGTGTGTATAGGTAGGGAGAGAGATAGAGAGAATAGGTAGGTAGGTATGTAGATAAAGGGCTAGAGAGGGAAATAGAGAGAGATAGAGAAATACAGTAGGTAGGGAGAGAGAGAGTGTGTGGTAGGTAAGTAGGTAGGTAGGAAGGTAGAGGGATAGAGAGAGAGAAATAGAGAGAGAGAGAAATACAGGAGGTAGGTAGGTGTTTCTGCTGGCATAGCACTTGATCAGTGTAATTCTCATCAATCAGTTAAAGAGCTTTCCAAAAGGAAAAAAAAAGTTTTTCACTGTGCAAACCTCCCCAAAACAGCCCTTTTTTTTCACGAAAACGGACCTGTTTTTTTTTCTTCAAAAAAAAGGCATGAATAGCCTTGGGGGGGGGGCTTCCAGAGTGCTCCTGGGAGGGTGTGGGGAGGGCAAAAATGAGCAAAAAACGGGCTGGTTTTTTTGCAAAAACGGGCTGTTTTTTTGCAAAAACGGGCTGTTTTTTTGCAAAAACGTGTCTGTTTTTTGTCAAAAAAATTGCACACATAGCCTTATGGAAGCTTATAGAGTGCTGCTGGGGGCTGGGTGGGGGGGAAGGCTCATTTTTAATATTTCTGCCCTCCCCAGCTCACAGAAGCTCTCTGAAAGGCTCCATAAGGGAATGCACAGCCATTTTGGTGAAGGAGGCTGCTAACTCCTCTACCTGCGACCGGTCCTAAAGTCCTTGACATACGACCGGCCGCAGGTCCTCAACTTACGACTGACAGCCGGCAACAGCCAAGCTGAGCCTGATTGGCTAAAGCGCGGCTGGCTGAACGCGGGCTGCCAGAAGCATTCCTATTGGGCACCTGCTTGACATCTATTTATACCCAGGAGTACTTTGCAGGCTTCCTAAACTCTCTGCACATCCATTTTTGTGAAGGGGCGGGGCTTCGAGAGGCAAAAAATGCTGTATTTAGTGTATAAGACGCACCCAGATTTTCACCCTTTTTTTTTTGAGGGAAAAACATGCATCGTATACTCCGAAAAATACGGTATATTTTTACTTTTTCTCTAATCCAAATTAGGCAAAAATATAACACTGATTCAGGCTGAAGTGTATGAAAATAATAGTTTGTGCTTCATACGGACCTGAGATTTCAATTTCTCTCCACCTCACCTTATCAAAAGGAAGACAAAGAGGTGCTTGAGCCAATCTTACAACAAACTCAGGTTTTACGTCTTCATTTATTTTTCACCACTCAATAGAGGAGGAACCCATGCAAATTTTATGATATGCAGTGCTGATGCTTTGCTTCAAAATGAGCCCCTCCACTCAGAGATCATCACTTCCTTTGAAGTTCAGAGATCTCACTGGGACATCCTAGGGAGACATCATGGCACTGTGGTTCTTTGCATTTTGTTTGATGGCCCTGCCAAGATGTAAGGATTTTTAATGGGACTAATACATCTTTATTTGGCCAGAGATCTTGTTTACTGATTGCAATCCTTTCCTTTCCTTTTTTTCTTTTCCCCAAGGGGTCTTCTCAGACATTCAGCTCATAGAATCTGGGCCGGCAGTGGTGAGACCTGGAAGTCAACTCAACCTTGTTTGTAAAGTCACAGGTTTCTCCATTGCTACTTCTTCATCCTACGCTTGGAATTGGGTCAAGCAACCACATGGTAAAGGTCTCGAATGGGTCTCAGGCATAAATGTCAACACTGGAGGCAAATGGTATGCCAATTCTGTAAAAGGCCGTGCCACCATTTCTGCAGATCAGTCCAGGAATGAGTTCTCCCTCCAACTGAATTCAGTCATAGCTTCAGATTCATCTGTGTATTTCTGTGCCCGAGAGCACACAGTGTGACAGTATCTATTTGGCCTCTGTAAAAAAAGAGGACATTATTTTTACAAAGTGCAGTGCCAAACAGATGGAGACAGAGAGAGGGGGGGGAGAAAGAGGGTGGATGAAGAGAGAGATAGACAGAGGGAGTTAAAGAAACAGGGCAGAGAGAGAGAGAGAGAGATAAAGAGGCAGAGGGAGAGAGTAAAAGAAGGTGGGGAGAGGGAGAGACAGAGAGGCAGAGACATAGAGACAGAAGCAGAGAGGGAGAGATGTAGATTTTCTGGAAAAAAGATCACTCACACAACAATCTAAAAATAACTGAATTTAGAAATGGGGTAAGTTTGACAGTATCTATTTCCCCTCTGTAAAAAAAAGAGGACATTGTGTTTTCAAAGTTCAGTGCCAATCAGAGGGAGGGAGATAGGGAGGGAGAGGGGGGTGGGAGGGAGAAAGAGGGTGAATGAAGAGAGAGGGGGAATGAAGAGAGAAAGAGAGAGAGAGAAAGAGAGAGAGATATGTAGAGGCAGAGGAAGAGAGGAAGAGATAGAGAGATAGACTGAGACAGAGAGACAGAGACAGAGAGACAGAAGCAGAGAGCGGGGAATAAAGAGAGAGAGTGGGGGGAGACAAAGATATGGGAGAACGACAGAGGGCTAGAGAGACAGAGAGAGAGACACACAGAGAGAGAGAGAGACAGACAGAGGCAGAGTCAAAGGCAGAGGGAGAAAGAGAGAGACAGAGAGAGTCAGAGAGAGAGACAGAGAGAGACAGAGAGACAGAAGTAGAGAGGGAGAGAGGGAGGGATGGAGGGTGGGAGGGTGAGAGGGGGGGAATGAAGAGAGAGAGAGAAACAGAGGGAGACAAAGAAACAGGAAAAAAGATCACTCACTGAACAATGTAAAAGTAACTGAATTTAGAAATGGGATAAGTTTTATTGAATCAATTTTGACAGAGTTTTCGTAGGGAGAAACCTGAAGTCTGGAAAAGATACAGACATATGAGTTTATGTTCAAGTACAAGGGCCTAAGCGATTCTTCAATTATTAAAGAGTTATTGATATCCAGTATCATCACCACTTGTGTTCTTTTGCAGGCAAGCAAATAGGAAGTTGTTCAGCCTGGAAAACTCCCACCTGTTCCCACTTTCCTCTTTCTTTTGAACAAGATGGGAGGACACTGAATGGCCATCATTGGGAACGTGACAAAAACACTAGGATCTTCATTTTAGAGGGTTTAGGAAGCCTTCTCACCTAAGTTGGTCCGTGATATTTCCTGGAAGTTACAACCTTGTTCAACTTAGTCAAGCGAGGGCTTTAAGGTGGGCATTGGGATGTCATCGGTTTTCTCAAGGATCCATACTTTAAACAAGCTTACAGTATTTTGCCACACAGTAATAAGCTTAAAAATCATGACATTTCCACATCCTCTTGTTTTGTTTGTTTCATTGGATTTATTGGATTTATACAGTATCCTCTTCAAAAAGTACCTTGGGATTCTACTAACACAGCTGCCGTCTCATCTCAACTTTTGCTAGAAAGGTTGAATGGATGAATCTATTGAGTCACCAGGAATTCAGTTCAGCTTCTGACATGTTAACAAGGAAATGAGAAGGTGCTGATTTGAAAGGCTTCAGCATCTAGAATAGATGGCGACGTTGCCACTATTTTAAATAATTGCATGTAGCTTCAAAAATACACACAGTAGGTGTGTGTACACAGTAGGTGTCTATTTACTGTAGGTAAATAGACACAAGCCAGTCTGTTAAACAATCTTGGAAAATGATGTGAATGCAGGAACATGAGCACTTACTGTATTTTGGAATGAGCTTATGTATGAATGAATCTTAAATACCCTACACCAGAGATGGTATTCAGGAGATTCTGAGTAATTCTGGAGAACCGGTAGCAGACATTTTGAGTAGTTTGGAAAACCAGTAAATACCACCTCTGACTGGCCCCGTCCCCATCTGTTCTCTCTCCCGAGTCCCAGCTGATCGGGAGGAAACGGGGATTTTGCGGTAACCTTCCCCTGGAGTGGGGTGGGAATGGAGATTTTACAGTATCCTTCCCCTTTCGCACCACACAAGCCATTCCATGCCCACCAAGCCACGCCCCCAGAACCGGTAGTAAAAAAAATTGAATCCCACCACTGAACTCCGCCCTGGACATCCTTATAAGACAAAGGCTGATAGAGTTGTTTACATTCAAATGGTGCTACTAGGTAGCAATCAGAGGGGGTTCATACCGGTTTGGACCGGTTCAGCCGAAAAGTTAGTGTTATGGTGGCCTGGGTCACTGGAATTGGCAGCGACCCAGGTCTACCACACACCCCAAACCCCTGTTCCCCGATCATTGTCGTTGCCGCCGCTATCTTGTTTTTGGCTTCTGCGCATGCACAGAACAATTTTATAATTGAACTGCACATGCATTGTACATCCAGCATGCACGCAAAGAGCTTGCACAAGCGAACCAGCAGTAAAGCTGACCAGAACCAACCCCTGGTAACAATAAATGCCAAGATTGGAGTGCCAGTTGTGGTCATAAATCAAGAGCTGCTTGCATCAGATACACTTTGTGATCATCTTTGTGAGAAGAAAAATATTCTCTAGTAAATGTTAGTACACTCCTGGACTTCATCACATATTTATACGGGTCCCAGTAGGATTTATGCAAAGTCAACATGACTTTCGCTTTCTATTTAAACCCCCCTTCTCTTTCTTCAGGTTCAACTCAAGGAGCAAGTGTCTTCCCTCCAGACTTCTTCACAATGTCACTCCACTTCTTAAATCTCATCATGCTGGCTGCCTTCTCCAAAGGTCTGTAATTTGCTCCATATGAAGCTATTTCTAGCACTCAAGGGCATTGTATATCTTTACTATGGCTCTTACTTTCTAACCATCATCTAATTGTTTTCTCATTAGGTGGCCTCTCCCAGGTAGCTCTGACCCAGTCAGATGCAGTGCTGAAGAAACCAGGAGAATCCCATAAACTGACTTGTGCTGTCACAGGATTCAACGTTAAACCTACAGCATGTTTTGGATCAGACAGAAACCTGGCCAAGGACTGGAATGGCTTGTTCACTATTACTCATCTAGTAACAATGATTATTCCCCAACAATCCAAGGACGTTTTACTGCCTTCAAGGACAGTTCCAACTTCTATCTGCAAATGAACAACCTAAAAACTGAGGACTCAGCTGTCTATTACTGTGCAAGAGGCACAGTGAAATAGATCTTAAGGGATCTCATGCAAAAACCTTTCCTTTCACTACTGAAATGTCTCTGTAGGGGACAGCGTAGAACCACAAAAGGAGTTGTGTAACCATCTGGAACAGAATCACTCAGGCAGAGAGGAGGCGGAAATGAAAAGTCAAAACAAAAATACAACGAAAAATATTATTGCTCCACAATTAGTGTGGTTAAACATTTTTCACTCTTTGGTTTCTAACTATTTTGCTTTGGTTTCCTAAAAGTTCTCCTTCTCCTTCTCCTTCTCCTTCTCCTTCTCCTTCTCCTTCTCCTTCTCCTTCTCCTTCTCCTTCTCCTTCTCCTTCTCCTTCTCCTTCTCCTCCTCCTCCTCCTCCTCCTCCTCCTCCTCCTCCTCCTCCTCCTCCTCCTCCTCCTCCTTCTCCTTCTTCTTCTTCTTCTTCTTCTTCTTCTTCTTCTTCTTCTTCCAGGCCCAAATGACATCTCAAAACGTGCAACTTTCCCTCTTCAGGAATTCAGAAAGATTCTTGGGATTTCTTCCATGAGAAGCCATATTCTTCATTAAAAGTTTTGAATTGTATGGGATCTCTTCTCCTGCTATTTTTCCCAAACCAAGCTCTATTTTGAGGAAAGGTCCTGTAAGAGGTTTTCTCATGTGACTGTTCTCCTCCAGACTCAGATTCTTCTGATTGCTGTTCTGATAGTGGCTCTTCACAAGGTCTACTCTTGAAGGTGATTTCTATTCTGAATCGTTTGAGAATTTGGAGGGATATGCAGTTTGGCTGTTATAAAACTTCCAATGTGTTAATTGCACTAGCTTCCGTTACAAATTCTGTTTATAGAATCACATATCAAACAAAATGCACAGTCACCATGTGCTTTACTTCTTAACTATTTTAACTGTAACAGGAAGGTTTCCTTAGAACAAAAGAACAGAGAGTATATACTATAGATCCAAACTTGTAAACACTGCCACCTAATGCCTGAATACTACTGTAGTTGTTGCACAAATTTACTTCAAAGTGTTAGTCATTACCTATAAAGGCGTAGGATTAGATTACATGCCTTATTTTATTCTCTCTGATTGTCCCTTAATGCCCACCAGAACTGGCAGTGGAGGCCTGCTCCATGATTGGATTCGGATTCTAAAATTTGTGTTACAACTCCAACTTAATGGAACAACACTCCCCAGGAGATCTGAATGGCCCTTTTTTCATTGGCACTTTAAGAAATAAACATGAAAGCCAAAATGTCCCCACAAACATTTGGTTCTGAGAGTTAAATGGGTCTGGTGCTTAATTAGTTAATATCCACTTCAATATTTAGACTCGGAGTAAAATGATTTTGGACCTCGTGATTACTATTGTTTGATCTTAAAGAGGCTGAGAAGCTAACGACTCTTTAATTTTGGGTGACAGAATTATCAGAATACCTATGGCCTAAACCAGTCGGCATGCTTGGGAATTTAAAACTGAATTAATTTTTCAGCATTGCATTTGTAGGCATTGAACAAGGTTTGTCCATATGGACTGAGTTAAATTTTATTTATTAGATTAATTTAAAGTTTTGATGTTTTAAAGTTTTAATGACATGAAAAAAATATATATGAATTTAATATTAGGCATCATTTGTTCAAAATCTGCTTCTTCACTACATTTATCTAAAAGTGCCAGTTTAAAGGAAAAGGAGTTAGTTGTGTTGACCTTAAGTTGAAAAGGTTCACCTGATTTTGCAGTCCCCAAGGAAGGATTGCATCCTTATAAAATGGAGATGATGCGAATTAATTCAGTCACCTCATCTCCTTAAAAGCAGTTCTTGCAAACTTACATCTGCGGAGCCAATCACCAATTAGCCTCAAGGGAAGGCAACATCACTGGAGATATGCTTCCTTGGACTTTCCTCCTGTTCCTCATTCATCTTTCAGGTTAGATCTACTCTCATAACCAAAAGTAGGATGTAATAACTCTTCCTGTTGAGGTTTGGTCCTCATTCGCTGTTGATGTTTGATTTTCAGGCTGCCATGCAGAGGTTCAGTTGGTGGAGACTGGAGGGGGTGTTGTAACCCCTGAAAGTTCCCTTCGCCTAACCTGTAAAGCATCGGGATTCAACTTTACTAACTATACAATGCACTGGATCCGACAGTCTCCAGGAAAAGGACTCGAGTGGGTGGCATTAGTTAGCAAACCAGAAGGAACTAAACAGAGTTATAACTCCAAAGTAGAGGGAAGATTCACCATCTCCAGGGACAATTCCAAGACTTCAACTTATCTCCAGATGAACAATTTGAAGCCTGAAGACTCTGCCTTGTATTATTGTACAAGGGGACACAGTGACTCCATCTGCTTCCCTCCTTGTACAATTACTCCAGGGGTCCCTTGAGAGGAGAAGCCATGCACAGAAAGCGCAACCATTCAGCCTCAGTCCCCGGAGGGCATCTGCCAGAAAAGACCAATTCTTATCCACACAAACAACAAAGCAATCAGAGTGGGAGAGAACGTAAAGAGGAATGGAAAACAGCAAGACATTCCCACACTTTTCAGGAGGACTGTGACCACAGATTCGAATCTCATTTTGGCATTCTCCCAGAAGCCCGTGTGGATCTCATTGTCAGGGTTCCAAGAAACACCCCCAACGAAAGAAGACTCCAAAACCTGAGCTTCCTCAACATTCCATTTTATTAGAGATGTCATATTGGCACATTTGGGAAAAACTGAATCTGAAAGTTTCCATGTTTTCCAAATCCAAAAGAAAGTACAAGTCCCTTCCACTACACGGACATGTCCATCGCACGATCCAATCAGGCACCATCCAAAACTGAAGGTGGGCCATAAGAAAGCCTGATCATCAAAGAATGGAGGCCTTTGAACTCTGGTGCTGGAGAAGACTCCTGTGACTCCCTTGGACTGCAAGGCCATCCAACCGGTCAGTCCTAGAGGAGATCAATCCTGACTGCTCTTTAGAAGGCCAGATCCTGAAGATGAAACTCAATTACTTTGGCCACCTAATGAAAAGGAGGGACTCACTGGAGAAGAGCCCCATGGTGAGAATTACTGAGGAAAAAGAAGAAGGAGATGACAGAGAACGAGGTGGCTGGATGAAGTCACCAAATAGGTAGGCGAGAGCTTAAATGGACTCTGATGGATGTTAGAGGACAGGAAGGCTTGGAGGAATATTATTCATAGCTTTGCAAAGGGTCGGACACGACTTCACAACTAACAACAATAACAACAATCACCTTTAGACAGGAACCATTAATTCTCACTGTTTTTTAGGAATTTTTCCACCTCCCCCCCCAAAAAAAAAGTCAGCTAATATGCCAGAATCTTGCAGGTCTGATTGTGAGTGTTCCAGCACCGGACATTTGAAGAAGAGATTGGAAACCTATGCAAAATCCTTTCTTTTTGCCATTGAAATGTCTCCAGAGAAACACAAAATGAGTTATCTGTATTTCGGGAGTAAATCACAGAGGCAGATTAGGGATGAAATAAACATGCCAAATCAATAGACCGTATTATTACTCCATATTATTTGGTTTCAACATCATTCACTTATTGGTTTCTAACTAGTTCGCGGTGGTTCCCTGCAGGTTTGTCTTCTTCCAGAGATGTCTAGAGGACATCTCAAAATGTCTTCCCTTTCCTCTTCAGGGATTCATTTTACAAAGATTCCTGGGATTATTTCCATGGGAAACCATATTTTTCATTAGATGTTTTGAATTGCATGGAATTTGCTCTCCTGCTATTTTCCCAAGTCAAGTTCTGTTTTGAGAAGACCAGCTAGATACAACAAAGTATCAGTGGAAAAAAAAACCCATTTGGAGCAATAGATTTGCTTAAAAACCCAAAGATTCTCTTATCAATCACTGAAAAGAATGGTTGAATATTTGTGTCCAGTCATGTCGTTGCCTCTACTTATGGCACCACTATCTAACAATCAAAATTCCAGAGCATAAGTCAAGGACTGATTGCATCCACACACACTCCATCATCTATTCTCAACTAAATTTCAGTACATTTCTGGACTTCATCTAATATTTATATGGGTCCCAGCAGGTTTTATGCAAAGCCAATAAGACTTTCACTTCCTATTTAAACTCTCCTTCTCCTTCTTCAATTTCACCTGAAGGTGGAAATCTCATTTCACAATGACACCCCATACGTTCATTCTCATCATGCTGGCTGCCTTCTCCAAAGGTTTGTAGTTTGGACCATATTTTTTTCTAGCACTGAAGGGAATTTTACATCTTTACTATGGCTATTACTTTCTAAGCATCATCAAATTGTGCTTTGTCTTTTCTCATTAGGTGGCCTCTCCCAGGTAGCTCTGACCCAGTCAGATTCAGTGCTGAAGAAACCAGGAGAATCCCATAAATTGACTTGTGCTGTCACAGGATTCAATGTTAACAGCTACTGGATGGGTTGGATCAGACAGAAACCTGGCCAAGGACTGGAATGGATTGTTTTCTACTACTCGTCTAGTAACAACTATTACTCACCAACAATCCAAGGACGTTTTACTGCCTCCAAGGACAGTTCCAACTTCTATCTGCAAATGAACAACCTAAAAACTGAGGACACAGCTGTCTATTACTGTGCAAGAGACACAGTGAAATAGATCTTAAGGGATCTCATGCAAAAACCTTTCCTTTCGCTACTGAAATGTCTCAATAGGGGACACCCAAGAACCACAAAATAAGTTATGAAACCATCTGGAACAAAATCACTCAGGCATGAAAATGAAAAGGCAAAACAAATATACCCCAAAGATGATATTACTCTACACTTAGTGTGGTTGGATATCTTTAACTCATTGCTTTCTAAATATTTTGCTGTGGTTTCCTAAAAGTTCTTCTTCCAGGGCCAAATGACATCTCAAAATGTCCTCCCGTTTCTCTTCAGGGATTTGTTTCAGAAACATTCCTCGGATTTCTTCCACAAGAAGCCACATTCTTCAGAAAATATTTTGAATTGTATAGAATTTCCTTTCCAGCTGTTCCCCCCCCCCAAATCGAATTCTATTTAGAGAAGATCTGCTAGATACAACAAAGTCTAAATGAGAGTCAAGCAGTGGGAATTCTACCTCTCGTTTGGAATGTTAAAAAAAAAAGACAGCTGAAATTCCAGAATGTTGGAAGTCTGATTGAGCTGTATTTCCCATCCTTCTTATACTCCAGTGGATCAGTAGCTGCCTGGATTGCTTCGAAATATTACCTGGTGATTGCAAATCTGCAAAATTGCTTCAGCTCTCATTTCCTTTGTAACAATGACTTTTTAATTTTGTCAAAGCAGTCTGTGCACTGATGTTTCCATTGATTCTTCTTCTATAGAAACTGCACCATGTGACTCATTCCTTATTGAGCACCCAGTCATTGTCAATCCTTCAATCTCATCCAGACAAGGAAACCCAACC
Organism: Natrix helvetica; assembly: GCF_964273705.1. NCBI lineage: Eukaryota > Metazoa > Chordata > Lepidosauria > Squamata > Natricidae > Natrix > Natrix helvetica. The sequence continues at coordinate 6,313,888 of NC_138554.1, read as the reverse complement.
CATATAGATCAATAGTATTTTCATTAGAAAGATACACTTATAGAGTCTTTCAACTCTGAATGTCCTTCCCCCTCCCTCCTAGAAATGTGCGAGAATGAGGGAAAGTCTTGTAAGAAGTTTTCTCATGTTGCTGTTTTTCTCCAGAGTCAGGTTCTTCTGATGTTTGTTCTCTTGTAGCTTTTCACTGGGGCTACTCTTGAAGGTCATTTTCAATCTGTATTGTTTGAGAATTTAGGGGGATGCACAGTTTTGCCCTGATAGAACTTCTGTTGCATTAGTCGTGTTAGGTAAGCTCCCCGTTAGAAGAGCGAGTGTGCAGAGAAGCGTAATGAGAGTGGTGTGGAAGAACACGCACAAACCAGCATACAGAGACACCGAATGGTAAAAGTAATAGTATTTTACTTACGTGGAAAATAGAGGTATTCAGAGTTCAATTTACACACGGTTCAGTCAGTCAGTTATCAATGTTCTCAGTTAAGGAGTGATCCATCAAACACAGTCCAGTATCATATAATCAGTTCAGAACACAAAGTCTCTAACAGTAGCAAAACTCACAGTAACTTACAATGCATCTACAAGCAGTATCCATCAAGCAGCATCTAAAAAACAGAGAGCTAACAGTCATTCTGGCTCCATCTTATGGCTGCTTGAGGTAACAGCAACCAATCCCATTACAGCAGTACTTAAAGAAACAGTACTAATCTCATGGCTTATATATTGCTGACCCAACTGCTAGCTTACATTCCTAACAAGTAGCACTAGCTTCTGTTAGAAATTCTGTTTATATAACCACAGATCAAACAATATGCACAGTCACCATGTGCTTTACTGCTTAACTGTTTTAACTGTAACAGGAAACTGTCCTTAGAAGAAAAGAACATAGAGTATATACCACAGATCCAAACTTGTATCACTGCCATCTGCCGCCTGAATACTAATGGATTTGTTACAAAAAAAAATACTTCAAAGTGCCAGTTATTACCTATAAAGCCATAGGATCAGGTTACTTACAATACTTCATTCTGTCTCATTGTCCCTTAATGCCCATCAGAACTGGGAGTGTAGGCCTGCTCCAAGATGCTATCTGGATTCTAAAATTTATGTCATAAGTCCAACTTTAATATCGCCCACACACTTATGGTTCTGAGAGTTAAATGAATCTGTTGCTTGATTATTTAATATACAGTTCAAGATTTAGAATAGGAGTAAAATGATTTTGGACCTCATGATTACTATTGTTTGGTCTTGAAATGGCTTAGAAGTTAAAAACTTTTTAATTTTGTGCGAAGGAATTATCAGGATTTCTAGGGCCTAAGCCAGTAGGCACTCTTGGGAATTTAAATTAAATTTTCAGGTTATCTGTAATCATTGGAAAAGGTTTGTCCATATGGACTGAGTTAAATTTTATTTCTTAGATTAAATTTAAAACTTCATGGAGTTTTAATGACAGGGGAAAAAACATATGAATTTAATGTGAGGCACCATTTGTTCAAAACCTGTTTTCTTCAGTACATTTATCTAAACGTGCCAGTTTATAAATAAAGCACTTAGTTGTTTTGACCTGAATTTGAAAATGTTCCCTGGATTTATCAGTCTCCGAGAAAGGACCACGTCCTTACAATATGGAGATGATGCAAATTAATTCAACAGTTTCATCTCCTTAAAAGCACTTCTTGCCAAAATTCATCTGCAGAACCAATCACCAAATAGCCTCAAGAAAAGCCAACATAACTGGAGATATGCTTCTTGGGACTTTCCTCCTATTCCTTATTCGTCTTTCAGGTAGATCTTCTCTCATAAACAAAAGTAAGAGGTAATAACTGTTCCTGTACAGGTTTTGTCCTGATTCGCTGTTGATGTTTGATTTTCAGGCTGCCATGCAGAGGTTCAGTTGGTGGAGACTGGAGGGGGTGTTGTAACCCCTGAAAGTTCCCTTCGTCTAACCTGTAAAGCATCGGGATTCAACTTTACTAATTATGAAATCCACTGGATCCGACAGTCTCCAGGAAAAGGACTGGAGTGGGTGGCAGGAGTTAGCAAACCACAAGGAACTAGTCAGTGGTTAACTCCAAAGTGGAGGGAAGATTCACCGTCTCCAGGAACAATTCCCAGACTTCAGCTTATCTCCAGATGAACAATTTGAAGCCTGAAGACTCTGCCTTGTATTATTGTGCAAGGGGACACAGTGACTCCATCTGCTTTCCTCCTTGTACAATAACTCCAGGGGTCCCTTGAGAGGAGAAGCCATGCGCAGAAAGCGCAACCATTCAGCCTCAGTCCCTGGAGGGCATCTGCCAGAAAAGACCAATTCTTATCCACACAAACAACAAAGCAACCAGAGTGGCAGAAAAAGTAAAGAGGAATGGAAAATGAGCAAGACATTCCCACACTTTTCAGGAGGATTGTGCCCCCAGACTTGCATGCCCCATCCGAGCCTCATTTTTGCAATCTCCCAGAATCCAGTGTGTACTTTGTTTCCCACATATTTTTAATTACTTTTTTTTGTTAAATGTTTCATGAAATGAAAATCTCCTGCTGCTTTTCCGAAATGAATTTTAATTTTGGGAAGATCGGCTCTTTACAATAAAGTATCACCTTTAGATGCCAAATCTAGATGCCAAATCTAGACAGCACCCTAAAAAGCAGAGAAATCGCCCTGCCAACAAAAGTGTGTATAGTCAAGGCTATGGTTTTCCCAGTTGCAATGTAGAAGGCTGTGAAAGTTGAACCATAAGGAAGGCTGCAAGCCAAGAATTGATGCCTGAGATCAGTTCCACGAGAAACCATATTTTTTCTTTAAATGTTTTGAATTATATGGAATTTTCTCTCCTGCTATTTTCCCAAATCAAGTTCTGTTTTGAGAAGACCTCAGCAAAGTATCTGTGAAAAAAATATGCCCCCATTTGAAGCAATGGATTTACATAACAAGCCAAAGATTGGCTGATTGAACACTGAAAAGAGTGGTTGAACATTTGTGCCCAGTCATGGGATTCCCTCTACTTATGGCAGCACTGATTAACAACCAAAATTTCAGGGCATAGGTCAAGGACTGCTTGCATCCAGACACACTCTATCATCCTCAATTCTCAACTAAATTTCAGTACACTCCTGGACTTGTCTCATATTTATACAGCTCCCAGCAGGTTTTATGCAAAGCCAACAAGACTTTCACTTCCTATTTAAACTCTCCTTCTCCTTCTTCAAGTTCACCTGAAGGTGGAAATCTCATTTCACAATGACACCCCATACGTTAATTCTCATCATACTGGCTTCCTTCTCTAGAGGTTTGCAGTTTGGACCATATTTTTTTCTAGCACTGAAGGGAATTTTACATCTTTACTAGGGCTCTTACTTTCTAAGCATCATCAAATTGTGCTTTGTCTTTTCTCATTAGGTGGCCTCTCCCAGATTGTCCTGACCCAGTCAGATGCAGCACTGAAGAAACCGGGAGAATCCCATAAATTGACTTGCGCTGTCTCTGGATTCAATATTAACAGCTACTATATGGCTTGGATGAGATAGAAACCTGGCCAAGGACTGGAATGGATTGTTTCCTACTATTCATCTAGTTACAACTATTACTCACCAACAATCCAAGGACGTTTTACTGCCTCCAAGGACAGTTCCAACTTCTATCTGCAAATGAACAACCTAAAAACTGAGGACACAGCTGTCTATTACTGTGTAAGAGACACACACACAGTGAAATAGATCTTAAGGGATCTCATGCAAAAACCTTTCCTTTCACTACTGAAATGTCTCTGTAGGGGACAGCGGAGAACCACAAAAGGAATTGTGTAACCATCTGGAAGAGAATCACTCAGACAGAGAAGAGGCGGAATTGAAAAGTCAAAACAAAAATACCACGAAAAATATTATTGCTCCACAATTAGTGTGGTTAAACATTTTTCACTCATTGGTTTCTAACTATTTTGCTTTGGTTTCCTAAAAGTTCTCCTCCTCCCCCTCCCCCTCCCCCTCCTCCTCCTCCTCCTCCTCCTCCTCCTTCTTCCAGGCCCAAATGACATCTCAAAATGTGCAACTTTCCCTCTTTAGGAATTCAGAAAAATTCTTGGGATTTCTTCCATGAGAAGCCATATTCTTCATTAAAAGTTTTGAATTGTATGGGATCTCTTCTCCTGCTATTTTTCCCAAACCAAGCTCGGTTTTGAGGAAGGGTCCTGTAAGAGGTTTTCTCATGTGACTGTTCTCCTCCAGACTCAGATTCTTCTGATTGCTGTTCTGATAGTGGCTCTTCACAAGGTCTACTCTTGAAGGTGATTTCTATTCTGAATCATTTGAGAATTTGGAGGGATATGCAGTTTGGCTGTTATAAAACTTCCAATGTGTTAATTGCACTAGCTTCCGTTACAAATTCTGTTTATAGAATCACATATCAAACAAAATGCACAGTCACCATGTGCTTTACTTCTTAACTATTTTAACTGTAACAGGAAGGTTTCCTTAGAACAAAAGAACAGAGAGTATATACTATAGATCCAAACTTGTAAACACTGCCACCTAATGCCTGAATACTACTGTAGTTGTTGCACAAATTTACTTCAAAGTGTTAGTCATTACCTATAAAGGCGTAGGATTAGATTACATGCCTTATTTTATTCTCTCTGATTGTCCCTTAATGCCCACCAGAACTGGCAGTGGAGGCCTGCTCCATGATTGGATTCGGATTCTAAAATTTGTGTTACAACTCCAACTTAATGGAACAACACTCCCCAGGAAATCCGAATGTCCCTAACTTCATTGGCACTTTAAGAAATAAACATGAAAGCCAAAATGTCCCCACAAACATTTGGTTCTGAGAGTTAAATGGGTCTGGTGCTTAATTATGTAATACCCACTTCAATATTTAGACTAGGAGTAAAATGATTTTGGACCTCGTGATAACTACTGTTTGATCTTAAAGAGGCTGAGAAGCTAACGACTCTTTAATTTTGGGTGAACAGAATTATCAGAATACCTAGGGCCTAAACCAGTTGGCATGCTTGGGAATTTTAAAACTAAATTAAATTTTCAGCATTGCATTTGCAGGCATTGGACAAGGTTTATCCATATGGACTGAGTTAAATTTTATTTATTAGATTAATTTAAAGTTTTGATGTTTTAAAGTTTTAATGACATGAAAAAAATATATATGAATTTAATTTTAGGCATCATTTGTTCAAAATCTGCTTCTTCACTACATTTATCTAAAAGTGCCAGTTTAAAGGAAAAGGAGTTAGTTGTGTTGACCTTAAGTTGAAAAGGTTCACCTGATTTTGCAGTCCCCCAAGGAAGGATCGCATCCTTATAATATGGAGATGATGCAAATTAATGCAATCACTTCATCTCCTTAAAAGCAGTTCTTGCAAACTTACATCTGCGGAGCCAATCACCAATTAGCCTCAAGGGAAGGCAACATCACTGGAGATATGCTTCCTTGGACTTTCCTCCTGCTCCTCATTCATCTTTCAGGTTAGATCTACTCTCATAACCAAAAGTAGGATGTAATAGCTGTTCCTGTTGAGGTTTGGTCCTCATTCGCTGTTGATGTTTGATTTTCAGGCTGCCATGCAGAGGTTCAGTTGGTGGAGACTGGAGGGGGTGTTGTAACCCCTGAAAGTTCCCTTCGCCTAACCTGTAAAGCATCGGGATTCAACTTTACTAACTATACAATGCACTGGATCCGACAGTCTCCAGGAAAAGGACTCGAGTGGGTGGCATTAGTTAGCAAACCAGAAGGAACTAAACAGAGTTATAACTCCAAAGTAGAGGGAAGATTCACCATCTCCAGGGACAATTCCAAGACTTCAACTTATCTCCAGATGAACAATTTGAAGCCCGAAGACTCTGCCTTGTATTATTGTGCAAGGCGCACAGTGACTCCATCTGCTTTCCTCCTTGTACAATTACTCCAGGGGTCCCTTGAGAGGAGAAGCCAAGAGCAGAAAGAGCAACCATTCAGCCTCAGTCCCCGGAGGGCATCTGCCAGAAAAGACCAATTCTTATCCACACAAACAACAAAGCAATCAGAGTGGGAGAGAAAGTAAAGAGGAATGGAAAACAGCAAGACATTCCCCACTTTTCAGGAGGACTGTGACCACAGATTCAAATCTCATTTTAGCAATCTCCCACAAGCCAGTGTGGATCTCATTGTCAGGGTACCAAGAAACACCCCCAACGAAAGAAGACTCCAGAGCTTGAGTTTCCTCAACATTCCATTTTATTAGAGATGTCATATTGGCACATTTGAGAAAACCCGAATCTGAAAGTTTCCATGTTTGCCAAATCCAAAAGAAAGTACAAGTCCCTTCTACTACACGCACATGTCCGTCACACGATCCAATCAGGCACTATCCAAAACTGAAGGTGGGCCATAAGAAAGCCTGAGCATCAAAGAATGGAGGCCTTTGAACGAGGGTGCTGGAGAAGACTCCTGCAAGTCCCTTGGACTGCAAGGCCATCCAACCGGTCAGTCCTAGAGGAGATCAACCCTGACTGCTCTTTAGGAGGCCAGATCCTGAAGATGAAACTCAAATACTTTGGCAACCTAATGAAAAGGAAAGACTCACTAGAGAAGAGCCTAATGCTGAGAATTACTGAGGAAAAAGAAAAAGGAAACGACAGAGAACGAGGTGGCTGGATGTAGTCACCAAATCGGTAGGCGAGAGCTTAAATGGACTCTGATGGATGTTAGAGGACAGGAAGGCCTGGAGGAATATTATTCATAGGGTTGCTATGGGTCGGACACAACTTCACAACTAACAACAACAACAATCACCTTTAGACAGGAACCATCAATTCTCACTGTTTTTAAGGAATTTTTCCACACACACACACACACACACACACACACAAAGTCAGCTAATATGCCAGAATCTTGCAGGTCTCATTGTGAGTGTTCCAGCACCAGAAATTTGAAGAAGAGATTAGAAACCCATGCAAAATCCTTTCTTTTTGCCATTGAAATGTCTCCAGAGAAACACAAAATGAGTTATCTATATTTTGGGACTAAATCACAGAGGCAGATTAGGAATGAAATAAACATGCCAAATCACTAGACCGTATTATTACTCCATATTATTTGGTTTCAACATCATTCACTTATTGGTTTCTAACTAGTTTGAGGTGGTTCCCTGCAGGTTTGTCTTCTTCCAGAGATGTCTAGAGGACATCTCAAAATGTCTTCCCTTTCCTCTTCAGGGATTTTTTCAAAGAAAGATTCCTGGTATTATTTCCATGGGAAGCCATATTTTTCATTAGATGTTTGAATTGCATGGAATTTGCTCTCCTGCTATTTTCCCAAGTCAAGTTCTGTTTTGAGAAGACCTGCTAGATACAACAAAGTATCAGTGGAAAAAAAGCCCCCATTTGGAGCAATAGATTTGCTTAAAAACCCAAAGATTCTCCTATCAATCACTGAAAAGAATGGTTGAACATTTGTGTCCAGTCATGGGGTTGCCTCTACTTATGGCACAACTATCTAACAACCAAAATTCCAGAGCATAAGTCGAGGACTGATTGCACCAGACACACTCTATCATCGTCAATTCTCAGCTAAATTTCAGTACACTCCTGGACTTTGTCTCATATTTATACAGGTCCCAGGAGGTTTTATGCAAAGCCAACAAAACTTTCACTTCCTATTTAAACTCTCCTTCTCCTTCTTCAAGTTCACCTGAAGGTGGAAATCTCATTTCACCATGACACCCCACTCCTTAATTCTCATCATGCTGGCTTCCTTCTCTAGAGGTTTGTAGTTTGGACCATACTTTTTTCTAGCACTGAAGGGAATTTTACATCTTTACTATGGCTATTACTTTCTAAGCATCATCAAATTGTGCTTTGTCTTTTCTCATTAGGTGGCCTCTCCCAGGTAGCTCTGACCCAGTCAGATGCAGTGCTGAAGAAACCAGGAGAATCCCATAAATTGACTTGTGCTGTCACAGGATTCAATGTTAACAGCTACTATATGAATTGGATCAGACAGAAACCTGGCCAAGGACTGGAATGGCTTGTTCGCTATTACTCATCTAGTGACAACTCTTATTCACCAACAATCCAAGGACGTTTTACTGCCTCCAAGGACAGTCCCAACTTCTATCTGCAAATGAACAACCTAAAAACTGAGGACACAGCTGTCTATTACTGTGTAAGAGACACACACACAGTGAAATAGATCTTAAGGGATCTCATGGAAAAACCTTTCCTTTCGCTATTGAAATGTCTCAATAGGGGACACCCAAGAACCACAAAATTAGTTATATAACCATCTGGAATAAAATCACTCAGGCAAAAAAGAGATGAAAATGAAAACGCAAAACAAAAATACCACTGAAGATATTATTGCTCCACAGTTAGTGTGGTTGGATATCTTTAACTCATTGCTTTCTAAATATTTTGCTGTGGTTTCCTAAAAGTTCTTCTTCCAGGGCCAAATCATATCTCAAAATGTCCTCCCTTTTTTCTTCAGGGATTCATTTCCGAAAGATTCAAGGCATTTCTTCCACAAGAAGCCATATGCTTCAGAAAATATTTTGAATTGTATAGAATCTCCTTTCCAGCTGTTTTTTCCCCCCAAAATCAATTTCTATTTTGAGAAGATCTGCTAGATACAACAATGTCTAAATGAGAGGCAAGCAGCGGGAATTCTACCTCTCGTTTGGAATGTTAAAAAAAAAAAAGACAGCTGAAATTACAGAATGTTGGAAGTCTGCTTGAGCTGTATTTCCCATCCTTCTTATACTCCAGTGGATCAGTAGCTGCTTGAACAACTTCAAAATATTACCTGGTGATTGCAAATCTGCAAAATTGCTTCAGCTCTCCTTTCCTTTGTAACAATGACTGTTTAATTTTGTCAAAGCAGTCTGTGCACTAATGTTTCCATTGCTTCTTCTTCTATAGAAACTGCACCATGTGGCTCATTCCTTATTGAGCACCCAGTCATTGTCAATCCTTCAATCTCATCCAGACAAGGAAAGCCAACCCATCTAGATCAATAGTATTTTCATTAGAAAGATACACTAATAGAGTCTTTCAACTCTGAATGTCCTTCCCCCTCCCTCCTTGAAATGTGCGAGAATGAGGGAAAGTCTTGTAAGAAGTTTTCTCATGTTGCTGTTCTCCCCCAGAGTCAGGTTCTTCTGATGTTTGTTCTTGTAGTAGCTTTTCACTGGGGCTGCTCTTGAAGGTCATTGTTAATCTGCATTGTTTGAGAATTTAGGGGCATGCAAAGTTTGACCTTGATAAAACTTCTGTTGCATTAGTAGCACTAGCTTCTGTTAGATCAAACAAAGTGTACAGTCAGCATGTGCTTTACTGCTTAACTGTTTTAACTGTAACAGGAAACCGTCCTTAGAACAAAAGAACATAGAGTATATACCATCGATCCAAACTTGTAAACACTGCCATATACTGCCTGAATACTAATGGATTTGTTACAAAAAATACTTCAAAGTGCCAGGTATTAACTATAAAGCCATAGCATCAGGTTACTTGTCTTACTTTATTCTTTCTCATTGTCCCTTAATGCCCATCAAAACTGGCAGTGGAGGCTTGCTTCAGGATGGTATCCAGATTCTAAAATTTGTGTCAAAACTCCAACTTAATGGAACAACAGTCCCAAGAAGATCGGAGTGGCGTAACTTCATTGGCATTTTAAGAAATAAACATGAAGAACAGAGGGTCCCCACACATGTATGGTTCTGAGAGTTAAATGAATCTGGTGCTTAATTATTTAACATCCACTTCAAGATTTAGAGAAGGAGTAAAATGATTTTGGAGCTCATGATTACTATTGTTTGGTGTTGAAATGGTTTAGAAGTTAACAACTCTTTAATTTTGTGTGAGGGAATTTTCAGGATTCCTAGGGCCTAAGCCAGTAGGCACTCTTGGGAATTTAAATTAAATTTTCAGGTTATCTGTAATTATTGGAAAATGTTTGTCCATATGGACTGAGTTAAATTTTCTTTCTTAGACTAAATTTAAAACTTCATGGAGTTTTAATGACAGGGAAAAAAAAACATATGAATTTAATGTGAGGCACCATTTGCTCAAAACCTGTTTTCTTCAGTACATTTATCTAAACGTGCCAGTTTATAAGTAAAGCACTTAATTGTTTTGACCTGAATTTGAAAATGTTCCCAGGATTTATCAGTCTCCGAGAAAGGACCACGTCCTTACAATATGGAGATAATGCAAATTAATTCAACAGTTTCATCTCCTTAAAAGCAGTTCTTGCCAAAATTCATCTGCAGAACCAATCACCAAATAGCCTCAAGAAAAGCCAACATAACTGGAGATATGATTCTTGGGACTTTCCTCCTGTTCCTTATTCGTCTTTCAGGTAGATCTTCTCTCATAACCAAAAGTAAGAGTTAATATCTTTTCCTGTTTAGGTTTTGTCCTGATTCACTGTTGATGTTTGATTTTCAGGTTGCCATGCAGAGGTTCAGTTGGTGGAGACTGGAGGGGGTGTTGTAACCCCTGAAAGTTCCCTTCGTCTAACCTGTAAAGCATCAGGATTCAACTTTACTAATTATTTAATGAACTGGATCCGACAGTCTCCAGGAAAAGGACTGGAGTGGGTAGCAAGAGTTAGCCAACCAGAAGGAAATAAACAGTGGTATAACTCCAAAGTGGAGGGAAGATTCACCATCTCCAGGGACAATTCCCAGACTTCAGCTTATCTCCAGATGAACAATTTGAAGCCTGAAGACTCTGCCTTGTATTATTGTGCAAGGTACACAGTGACTCCATCTGCTTTGCCTCTTGTGCAATTACTCCAGGGGTCCCTTGAGAGGAGAAGCCAAGAGCAGAAAGAGCAACCATTCAGCCCCTGTCCCTAGAGGGCAACTGCTAGAAAGAAACAATTCTCATCCACACAAACAACAAAGCAATCAGAGTGGCAGAAAAAGTAAAGAGGAATGGAAAATGAGCAAGACATTCCCACACTTTTCAGGAGGATTGTGCCCCCAGATTTGCATGCCCCCTCCGAGTCTCATTTTTGCAATCTCCCAGAATCCAGTGTGAACTTTGTTTCCCACATATTTTTAATTAAGTTTTTTTCTCTTAAATGTTTCATGAAATGAAAATCTCCTGCTGCTTTTCCGAAATGAATTTTAATTTTGGGAAGATCGGCTCTTTACAATAAAGTATCACCTTTAGATGCCAAATCTAGATGGCAAATCTAGACAGCATGCTAAAAAGCAGAGAAATCGCCCTGCCAACAAAAGTGTGTATAGTCAAGGCTATGGTTTTCCCAGTTGCAATGTAGAAGGCTGTGAAAGTTGAACCATAAGGAAGGCTGTCCGCCAAGAATTGATACCTGGGATCAGTTCCATGAGAAACCATAATTTTCAATAAATGTTTTGAATTGCGTGGAATTTGCTCTCCTGCTATTTTCCCAAATCAAGTTCTGTTTTGAGAAGACCTCAGCAAAGTATCTGTGAAAAAAAATGCCCCCATTTGGAGCAATGGATTTAGATAATAAGCCAAAGATTCGCTGATTGAACACTTAAAAGAGTGGTTGAACATTTGTGCCCAGTCATGGGATTCCCTCTACTTATGGCAGCACTGATTAACAACCAAAATTTCTGGGCATAGGCCAAGGACTGCTTGCATCAAGGCACACTCTATCATCGTCAATTCTCAACTAAATTTCAGTACACTCCTGGACTTGTCTCATATTTATACAGCTCCCAGCAGGTTTTATGCAAAGCCAATAAGACTTTCACTTCCTATTTAAACTCTACTTCTCCTTCTTCAAGTTCACCCGAAGGTGGAAATCTCATTTCACAATGACACCCCATACATTAATTCTCATCATACTGGCTTCCTTCTCTAGAGGTTTGTAGTTTGGACCATATTTTTTTCTAGCACTGAAGGGAATTGTATATCTTTACTATGGCTCTTACTTTCTAACCATCATCAAATTGTGCTTTGTCTTTTCTCATTAGGTGGCCTCTCCCAGGTTTCTCTGACCCAGTCAGATGCAGCGGTGAAGAAACCAGGAGAATCCCATAAATTGACTTGTGCTGTCACAGGATTCAATGTTAACAGCTACTATATGGATTGGATCAGACAGAAACCTGGCCAAGGACTGGAATGGCTTGTTCGCTATTACACATCTAGTGACAACTCTTATTCACCAACAATCCAAGGACGTTTTACTGCCTCCAAGGACAGTTCCAACTTCTATCTGCAAATGAACAACCTAAAAACTGAGGACACAGCTGTCTATTACTGTGCAAGATACACAGTGAAATAGATCTTAAGGGATCTCATGCAAAAACCTTTCCTTTCACTACTGAAATGTCTCTGTAGGGGACAGCAGAGAACCACAAAAGGAGTTGTGTAACCATCTGGAATAAAATCACTCAGGCAGGGAAGAGATGATAATGAAAACGCAAAACAAAAATACCAATGAAGATATTATTGCTCCATAGTTAGTGTGGTTGAAAAAGTTTCACTCATTGCTTTCTAATTATTTTGCTGTGGATTCTCAAATGTTCTTCTTCCAGAGTTAAATGACATCTCAAAATGTCCTTTTCTCTTCAGGGATTCATTTCAGAAATATTCCGGTGATTTCTTCCACAAGAAGCCATATTCTTCATAAAATATTTTGAATTCTATGAAATTTCCTTCCCCGCTGTTTTTCCCCAAATCAAGTTTTATTTTGAGAAGATCTGCTAGATATATCTAACTGTAAATGAGAGGCAAGCAGCGTGAACTCTACCTCTCATTTTGAATGTTAAAAAAAGAACAGTTGAAATTACAGAATATTGGAAGTCTGATTCAGCTGTATTTCCCATTCTTTTTATACTCCAGTGGATCAGTAGCTGCTTGAATTGCTTCGAAATATTATCTGGTGATTGGAAATCTGCAAAACTGCTTCATCTCTCCTTTCCTTTCTAACCATCACTGTGTAATCTGGTTAGAGCAACCTGTGCATTGATGTTTGCATTCTTTCTTCTTCAGTGGAAACTGAATCGTGTGACTCGTTCCTTATTCAGCATCCATTCATTGTCAAATCTTCAAGCTAGTCCAGATAAAGAAACCCAACCCATGTCCAATCAATAGTATTTTCATTAGAAAGATTCAGTAATAAAGTCTTTCAACCCTGAATGCCCTTCCCCCTCCCTCCTTGGACTTTGTGAGAATGAAGGAGGGTCTTCTTAGAGGTTTTCTCAGGTGGTGGTTCTCCCCCAGAGTCAGGTGCTTCTGATTGTTTTTCTTGTAGTGGCTCTTCAAGGGGCTACTCTTGAAGGTGAGTTCTACTCTGAATTGTTTAAGAATTTAGAGGGATATGCACTTTGGCTGTTATAAAACTTCCAATGTGCTAATTGCACTAGCTTCTTTTAGAAATTATGTTCAAATAATAAAACAATCAAACAATATGCACAGTCACCATGTGCTTTACTGCTTAACTGTTTTAACTGTAACAGGAAACTTTACATAGAACAAAAGAACATAGAGTATATACCATAGATCCAAACTTGTAAACACTGCCATCTACTGCATGAATACTACTGTAGTAGTTGTACAAAAATATTTCAAAGTGGTAGTTATTACCTATAAAGCCATACAATCAGGTTACTTTTCTTACTTAATTCTCTCTGATTGCCCCTTAATGCCCACCTGAACTGGCAGTGCCTGCCTGCTCCAGGATGGGATCCAGATTCTAAAATGTGTGTCACAACTCCAGCTTAATGGAACAACAGTCCCAAGGAGATCAGAATGACCCTATCTTCATTGGCACTTCAAGAAATAAACATGAAAGCCAGAGTATCCCCTTCTGAAAGTTAAATGAGTCTGTTGCTTACTTGTTTAATATCCACTTCAACACTAGGAGTAAAATGATTTTGGCCCTCATGATTACTATTGTTTGGTCTTGACATGGTTTAGAAGCTAACAACTTTTTAATTTTGCATAAGGATTCCTACGGCCTAAGCCAGTAGGCACTACTGGGAATTTAAATTAAAATTTGAGGTTTTCTGCAAGTATAGGACAAGGATTGTCCATTAGGATGGAGATAAAATTCATTTCTTAGATTAAATAAAAAACTTCATGAGGTTTTAATGACAAAATGTATGAATTTAATACTAAGCATCATTTGTTCAAAACCTGTTTTCTTCAGTCCATTTATCTAAAAGTGCCAAGTTACAGGATAAGGAGTTAGTTGTGTTGACCTGAAGCTGAAAATGTTCTCATGATTTGGCAGTTCTCAAGAAAGGACCAGGTCCTTATAATATGGAGATGATGCAAAGAAATTCAACGGCTTCATCTCCTTTTTTTAAAAAAAAAAAGTTTTTTATTGAACAAAAAATTAAAGCATTGGACACAGTGTAACTGTCCTGGCGAAATCTATGCCGTACGTGCTTAGATATAAAGTTATACATTTTTAAACATTTGATCTATTCCGTATTTACAAATATAGAAATATCATATTTCAAACTATGTTTCTTTGTTTTCATCTTATGCTTTTTCGGTATTACAGTTTCATCCATAAATCTAGTCTCCATTCTATGAATCTTAGTCATTGCTTATTTGGGGTTTTTCCTTTTTTGTTACAACCATCAATAAAATTTATCCCAGATCTTGTAATATTCTGATTCATCTTCAATTCCCATGTCAATTTATCCATTTCAGCGCAAGTCAGAATTTTCTTGGTCTTGAAGTGGTTTAGAAGCTAACAACTCTGTAAATTGGGTGAGTGAAATATCAGGATTCCTAGGGCCTAAGCCTGTAGGCACTCTTGGGAATTTAAATTAAATTTTCAGGTTATCTGCACACATTTTACAAGGGTTGTCCATATGGACTGAGTTAAATTTTATTTCTTAGATTAAATTTAAAACTTCAAGGAGTTTTAATCAAATAACAAAAGATGAATTTAATATTAGGCGTGCATAAGTCATTTGTTTAAAATCTATTTTCTTCAGTCAATTTATCTAAAAGTGCCTGTTAACAGGAAAAGGAGTTAGTTCTGTTGATCTTTAACTGAAAATGTCCACATGATTTTGCAGTCCTCAGGAAAGGACCATGTCCTTATACTATGGAGACGATGCAAATTAATTCAATGGCTTTATCTTAAAAGCAGTACTTGCAAACTTACATCTGCTGAGCCAAATCAACCAATTAGCCTCAAGAAAAGCCAATAGACCTGTAGATATGCTTCTTGGGACTTTCCTCCTGTTCCTTCTTTGTCTTTCAGGAATTATCTTCTCTCATAACCAAAAGTAAGAGTTAATAACTTCTCCTGTTTAGGTTTTGTCCTGATTCGCTGTTGATGTTTGATTTTCAGGCTGCCATGCAGAGGTTCAGTTGGTGGAGACTGGAGGGGGTGTTATAACCCCTGAAAATTCCCTTCGTCTAACCCAGTGGTAATCAACCTGATCCCTACTGCCCACTAGTGGGTGTTCCAGCTTTCATAGTGGGCGGTAGGGGTTTGCTGTAACTCTGCTTTATAAATTTTATAAAGTAAAGTTACTTCTCTACTTTATAAATCACCATTACTGTGGAACCAGTGGGCGGTTAGAAAATTTTACTACTAACAGAGATACAAAAGTGCGTGGTAGGTATAAAAAGATTGACTACCCCTGGTCTAACCTGTAAAGCATTGAGATTCAACTTAACTAACTATCAAATCCACTGGATCCGACAGTCTCCAGGAAAAGAACTGGAGTGGGTGGCAAGAGTTAGCCAACCACAAGGAACTAAACAGTGGTAGAATTCCAAAGTGAGGGGAAGATTCACCATCTCCAGGGACAATTCCCAGACTTCAGCTTATCTCCAGATGAACAATTTGAAGCCTGAAGACTCTGCCTTGTATTATTGTTTAAGGGAACACAGTGATTCCTCCTTGTACAATTATTCCAGGGGTCCCTTGAGAGGAGAAGACAAGAGCAGAAAGCGCAACCATTCTGTCCCTGGGGGGCATCTTCCAGAAAGGACCAATTCTCATCCACACAAATAGGAAAGCAAGCAGAGTGGCAGAGAAAATAACAGGGATGGAAAATGAACAAGACATTCTTACACTTTTCAGGAGAAGTTTGCCACTTGTGACTCCAGATTTCCATGCACCTTTTGAACCTCGTTTTTTCAGTCTCCTGGCAGCAGTTGTGATATTGGATCCCCACACTGACACTGTGGTTGGAAAAGAATGGAAGTACAATAAAGATTCTCTCAAACCCAGAATTCTAGATTAAAATTCAATCAAATGAATTAAAATGGGTTGTATAAGTGAGAACGGCACTAAACTGTACAATCCTTAAGTGTGGGAAATGGAGTAAAATATGTATATAATGTAGCAATAGCACTTAGACTTATATACCACTTCATGGTGCTTTTACAGCCCTGTCCAAGTGCTTTACAAAGTTAGCATATTGCCCTGAACAATTTGGCTCCTCATTTTACCCACCTCGGAAGGATGGAAGGTTGAGTCAACCTTGAGCCTGGTGAGATTTGAACTGCTGAACTGCAGGCAGCCAGCACTCAGCAGAAGTAGCCTGCAGTACCGCAATCTAACCACTGCATCACCTTGGCTCTTTTTAATACCTGTAAAGAAGATGAGAAGTCAATTCTTTAAGAATCTTATATCTGGTGTCGTTTTCTAAATTGTTTTCTATACCTTTTTCTTAATTGCTCTTTCTTTCTTGTCTTTTTTTGGGGGGGTATATTCTATTTGTAAACAGAGAAATAAACAAAATTCATGCCACCATTTCTGCAGATCAATCCAGGAATGAATTCTCCCTCGAGCTGAATTTGGTCATAGCTGCAGATTCATCTATATATTTCTGTGTCTGACAAATAACCATTGAGACAAAATCTATTCGGGTTCTGTAGAAAAATAGAGGAAATTGTTTTCACAAAGTGTAATGCCAAACAATACAATAATACAATACAATACAATAGTAGAGTTGGAAGGGACCTTGGAGATCTTCTAGTCCAACCCCCTGCCTAGGCAGGAAACCCTATACCGTTTCAGACAGATGGCTATCCAACATCCTCTTAAAGACTTCCAATGTTGGGGCATTCACAACTTCTGGAGGCAAGCTGTTCCACTGATTAATTGTTCTCACTGTCAGGAAATTTCTCCTCAGTTCTAAGTTGCTTCTCTCCTTGATTAGTTTCCACCCATTGCTTCTTGTTCTACCCTCAGGTGCTTTGGAGAATAGTTTGACTCCCTCTTCTTTGTGGCAACCTCTGAGATATTGGAACAATGCTATCATGTCTCCCCTAGTCCTTCTTTCTCTTAAGCTAAACATACCCAGTTCCTGCAACCGTTCTTCATATGTTTTAGTCTCCAGTCCCCTAATCATCTTTGTTGCTCTTCTCTGTACTCTTTCTAGAGTCTCCACATCTTTTTTACATCGTGGCGACCAGAACTGAATGCAGTATTCCAAGTGTGGCCTTACCAAGGCATTATAAAGTGGTATTAACACTTCACGTGATCTTGATTCTATCCCTCTGTTGATGCAGCCTAGAACTGTGTTGGCTTTTTTGGCAGCTGCTGCACACTGCTGGCTCATATTTAAATGGTTGTCCACTAGGACTCCAAGATCCCTTTCACAGTTACTACTACTGAGCAAGGTATCACCTATACTGTACCTGTGCATTCCATTTTTGTTGCCTAAATGTAGAACCTTACTCTTTTCACCATTGAATTTCATTTTATTAGATAGTGCCCAATGTTCAAGTTTGTCAAGATCCTTCTGTATCTTAAGCCTATCTTCTGGAGTGTTGGCTATTCCTGCCAGCTTGGTATCATCTGCAAATTTGATGAGTTCCCCATTTATTCCCTCATCCAAATCATTGATGAAGATGTTGAAGAGTACTGGGCCTAAAACAGAGCCTTGGGGTACTCCACTGCATACTTCCCTCCATATAGATGCAGTTCCATTGAGAACTACACGTTGAGTGCGGTTGGTCAGCCAGTTACTAATCCATCTGGTGGTGATGCTGTCTAACCCACATTCTTCTACTTTATCTAGTAGTAGGTTATGGTCTACCTTATCAAAAGCCTTACTGAAGTCCAAGTAAACTATATCAACGGCATTCCTCTGGTCCACTAATTTTGTCACATTATCAAAGAATGCAATAAGATTAGTCTGGCATGATCTGTTTTTGACAAATCCATGTTGGCTTTTGGCTATTACTTTGTTTGCTTCTAGGTGTTCGCAAATTCGTTGCTTGATTATTTTTTCCAGAATCTTTCCTGGTATTGAGGTTAGGCTGGTAGGTCTGTAGTTTCCTGGATCTAATTTTTTCCCTTTTTTGAAGATGGGAACCACATCAGCTCTTTTCCAGTCCTCTGGTAGTTCCCCGGTGTTCCAGGATCTCTGAAAGATATAATTCAGTGGTTCTGAGATCTCGTCTGCTAGTTCCTTCAGAACCCTGGGGTGTAATCCATCCGGTCCTGGTGATTTGAACTCGTCTAGGGTAGACAGGTGCTCACTTACCATTTTCTTCCCTATTTCAATTTGTGTTCCTAATCTGATTTTTGTGGTGCTGCTTTTGATAGGTTGGACTGTTTTATCCCTTTGTGTAAAGACAGATGCAAAACATGAGTTAAATAGTTCTGCTTTCTCCCTGTTGCTTATCACCTTCTTGCCACTTTCTCCTAGCAATGGACCAATTGTTTCCTTAACTTTTTTCTTGTTTTTAACATGTTGGAAGAAGCTTTTTTTGTTAATTTTTACTTTTGTGGCAAGCCTTTCTTCGTTGTGAGCCTTAGCTTTCCTCACTTCATCTTTACAGGCTCGGGCTATTTGCTGATATTCTGCCTTAGTTATGTCCCCCTCCTTCCACTTTTTATACTTAACTTTTTTGTCTTTCAGTTTGTCAGATAGTTCTTTATGCAGCCATGCTGGTTTCTTTTGGGAGCTGTTATTTTTCTTCTTCATTGGTATTGTGCTAGACTGGGCTTTTGTAATCTCATTTTTCAAAATTTCCCAAGCTTCTTGGGTTGTTTTCCCCTTGAGGATTCTCATCCATGAAATTTTTCCCAAGCTCTCTCTAAGTTTATTGAAATTAGCTTTCTTAAAGTCCAAGACTCTAGTTTGACTTTGTTCTACTACTTGTGTTTGCATAATGTTGAATTCCAATATTGCATGGTCACTTGCCCCCAGGGTTCCTATGGAACAGATGGGGGAGAAGCAGAGAGAAAGAGATAGAGAGAGAGAGAGTGAGAGAGAGAAACAGAGAGAGAGAGAAACAGAGAGAGGGGGGAGAGAGGCAGAGAGAGAGAGAGGGAGAGTCACAGAGAGAAACAGAGAGACAGACAGAGAAAGAAAGAAAGAAAGAAAGAAAGAAAGAAAGAAAGAAAGAAAGAAAGAAAGAAAGAAAGAAAGAGTAGAGAAAGAGAGATGGGGAAGATGATATAGATTTACTGGAAAGAATATCACTGTCAGGCCTGCAGTTATATTCCTTTTTAGGATCTTTGGCCTGCCACACTCTCTATTATTTCATTATCCTGTTTCATTAGTGTAGTAATTGGGAGGGGGAATAGAAAGGAGTAGAATTGTGGAATGTGTTGTTGTCATTCCTTTCTAGAAGCCCCAGGTCATCTTTTGTCTCCGCACCTCTGCACCTGACCAGAACTAGCTGGGTGGAGATGCCAGCGTGTCCAAAGAAGATTGGACCATGTGATGGATTTATGAGTGTGGATATAAGATCATGAACTTTCAACTGGGTGGAATCCCAGGAAGCTTTAGATTTGGGATTCCACAGATGTGCCAACATGTCTGTCTTATTAAATTGGAACTTTAAGGATAGCTCTGCCTTGGACTCTGATTTAATTCTGCATGATATTTGGAACACTGACAATCACTCACAGAACAATTTAAAGGTAACTTAATTTAAAAATCGGATAGGTTTTCTTAAATCAATTTCAACAGAGCTTTGTTGTTGCAAATTTTTTATTGGTTTTAAAATATATAGGGAAGGGTAAAAGGGTGTACAAGAAAAATTTTTGCAGCTTCCATACTGGTGGCGAGAGTCTCCCCTAGAAACTCACAAATTTAACAATCTTAAAACTAAAATATAAAAGAAAGCATCAGAACAAAATTGGCCATTATTATCAAACGTGCTGTACTATCAGAAGGAGCTGATTGGAAAGGCTTCGGATCTTCTTCTAAGATTAAAAATGACTTTGTCATTATTTTAAAAGGTGCTAGGTAGTTTCAGAAATACATACTGTATTTTTCAGAGTATAAGGCGCACCTTTTTCCCCAAAAAAAGAGGGTGAAAATCGGGGTATATCTTATACACTGAATACAGCATTTTTGGCTTCCCGAACCCCCCCTTCAGAAAAATGGACATGCAGAGCATTTGGGAGGCCTGCAAAGTGCTCCTGGGGGCTGGGAAGGGCAAAAACGAGGGAAAAATGGGCCGTATTTTGCTCATTTTTGCCCCTACAGCCCCCAGGAGCACTCTACAAGCCTCCCAAAACCCATGCATGCCCTGGGTTTTTTTTTTTTTACAAAAACGGGCTCTTTTTTACTCATTTTTGCTCCCCCCCCCCAGCCCTCAGGAGCACTTTGCAGGCCTCTCAAACTCTCTGCATGCCCGTTTTTCAGAAAAAGTGGGGCATGCAGAGGGTTTTGGAGGCCTGCAGAGTGCAATTTTTTTTAAAAAAATGTACCTCTTCAAAATCTTGGTGCGTCTTATACTCCAATGCGTCTTATAGTCTGAAAAATACAGTAGATAAATAATACAACCCGGGTCTGAACACTCTTGCAGGACAAATGCTGTTAGAGTAGTTTCTAGTCCAGTGGGTGCTTCTAGATAGCAATGACTTATAAATTATAGTCCCAGTTGTGGTCATAACTCAAGGAATGTCTGCGTCCAGATCAGAGTTTGGGTTCTACTCGTTCAGCCCAGTTCAGCTAAGTAGGTAATAACTCAGCCTGCCATGCCCCCGAACTGGTTCCATCTTCGGTGGTGCCATCTTGATTTTTGGTTCTGCACATGCGCTCTTCATTGCAATTTTTTTTCCTTGTCTAACATTGTGCACAGATCTTTTTAGGTGCCAATGCGCACAGGCGAAAGTTTTTGCCCGCTGAACTGGCAGTGATACCAGCATCAATCCACCCCTGGTCCAGATGCATTCCATCATCATCTTTGTATGACAAAAATATATTGTTTCCTGGATTTAAATACGCTCCTGGACTTCATCACATATTTATAGAGGTCCCAGCAGGATTTATGCAAAACCAGCATGACTTTCATTTTCTATTTAGACTCTCATTCATCTTCTCCATTCTCATCTCAAGGTGCAAAACACATCCCTTGAAAACATTCCTCACAATGACACCCTACTTCTTAATTCTCATCATGCTGGTTGCCTTCTCCAAAGGTTTGCAGTTTGGTCCATGTTTCTATCACTCAAGGAAATTTCATGTCTTTCTAATCATTATCGAATTATGCTTGATTCTTTTGTTGTTGTTGTTGTTTTTCATTAGGTGGCCTCTCCCAGGTTGTTCTGACCCAATCAGATGCAGTGGTGAAGAAACCAGGAGAATCCCATAAATTGACTTGTGCTGTCTCTGGATTTGACCTTAACAGCTATTATATGAATTGGGCACGTCAGAAAGCTGGCCAAGGATTGGAATGGATTGTTTACTATTACTCATCTAGTACTGGGTATTATTCGCCAAATTTCCAAGGATGTTTTACTGCCTCCAGGGACACTTCCAACTGCTATCTTCAATTGAACAACCTAAAAGCCGAGGACACAGCTGTCTATTACTGTGCAAGACACACAGTGAAATAGATCTTAAGGGATCTCATGCAAAAACCTTTCCTTTCACTACTGAAATGTCTCTGCAGGGGACAGCAGAGAACTACAGAATGAGTTTTCTAACATCTGGAACAAAATCACCCAGGCAGAGAAGGGATGGAAATGAAACAGAAAAGCAAATATGCCCCCAAAGATGACATTACTCCACACTTAGTGTGGTTGAACAGCTTTCACTCATCACTTTCTAATTATTTGGCTGTGGTTTCCTGAAGGTTCTTCTTCCATGGGTTGATGACATCTCAAAATGTCTTCCTTTCCCTCTTCAGGGATTCATTTTAGAAAGACTCCTGGTATTTCTTTCACGAGAAGCCATAGTTTTCATTAAATGTTTTGATTCATATTGAATGTCCTCTCCTGCTGTTCCCCGAATCATGTTGTGTTTAGTTGATGTATATTGGACATAACCAATGTAAACTAGAGGCAGACAGTTGTGAATTTTAGCTCTCTTTCCTCAATGTTTAAAAAACATACCCTGAAATAGCAGAATCCTTCCAGTCTCATCTTCCTTACACTCCAGTGAATGAGGGGGGTACTTAATAACAGCAATCATTTAGGTTTTCAAAAGCCTGAACCACAAGACCAGAAGGAGGGAAATTCTGTCTTTAGTTTTTGAAGTTCTACAGATGCTACACATGATCATAGCTCCCAACTGTTGCAAATTGTTGAAATGCTTTTTTTTTTTAGTCATGAAACCTGCATAGATCTGCATAAATCTGAACCTATGGAAAGGGAATGCTGCAAAATATGTCACATTGCTAGTAAAAGGGAAATGAAACTTCAAATATCGTGGCATTGTGGTTATTTGCATTTGGTTTGCAGCCATCCTTACACGTAAGAGCATTCAATAGAAAATTAGGAGACAATTATGTAATCAGTGATGTTTGTTGATTGAAATCCTTTCTTTTTCCCAAGGAGTCTTTTCAGACATACTTGTAGATTGTCTGGGCCAGGAATGGTGAGAAATGGAAGTCAACTCTTAACGAATTAGTTCTGATGTCAACCTGGCCAAAAAAAACTGGAAAGGGCTTGTTTACTATTCCTCATCTAGTAGCAAATATTGTTCACCAACAATCCAAGGACGTTTTACTGCCTCCAAGGACAGTTCCAACTTCTACCTGCAAATGAACAACCTAAAAGCCGAAGACAAATTTGTCTATTACTGTGCAAGATGGGACAGCAGAAAACCACAAAATGAGTTGTCTAGCATCTGGAACCGAATCACTCAGGCAGAGAAGAGATGGAAACACAAAGGCAAAACAAATATACCTCAAAATATATCATTACTCCATCCCTTAGTGTTGTTAAACCTGATTTGCTTTGCTTTGATGTTTAACAACACATATATTGTTTCTAGCCAAATAATGCCCATCAATGGAGTTGCTTAACAACGAAAAGATTATCTTACCAATCACTGAAAATAATGGTTGAAAATGTGTGTCCAGTCATGTGGTTTCCTCTTCTTGTGACAGCACTGGTTTACAAATAAAATTCCGGTCTAAAAGTTGAGGACTGTGGCATTCAGGCACTCTCTGTCATTAACTATTCTCAACTAAATTTCAGTAGACTTCTGGACTTCATCTCATATTTATACAGGTCCCGGCGGGATTTATGCAAAGCCAACAAGACTTTCACTTCCGATTTAAACTCTCGTTCTGCTTCTTCGGGTTCAACTCAAGGTGCAAATCTCATCCCTCCAAGCTTCTTCACCATGCCATCCCTCTTCTTAATTCTCATCATGTTGGTTGCCTTCTACAAAGGTCTGTAATTTGGTCCATGTGGAGTTTTTTCTAGCACTCAAGTGAATTTCATATCTTAACTAGGGCTTTTACTTCCTAACACTCATCCAATTGTGCTTGGTGTTTTTTTCATTAGGTGGCCTCTCCCAGGTAGCTCTGACCCAGTCAGATGCAGTGGTGAAGAAACTGGGAGAATCCCATAAACTGACTTGTGCTGTCACAGGATTCAGTGTTAACAGCTACGAGATGGATTGGGTCAGACAGAAACCTGGCCAAAGACTGGAATGGCTTGTTTACTACTACTCGTCTAGTGAAAACTCTCATTCACCAACAATCCAAGGACGTTTTACTGCCTCCAAGGACAGTTCCAACTTCTATCTGCAAATGAACAACCTAAAAGCTGAGGACACAGCTGTCTATTACTGTGTAAGAGACACACACACAGTGAAATAGATCTTAAGGGATCTCATGCAAAAACCTTTCCTTTTTCTACTGAAACCACAGCCAAATAATTGGTTGTCCATAGGGACACCCGAGAACCACACAATAAATTGTGTAACCATGTGGAATAAAATCACCCAGGCAGGGAAGGGATGAAAATGAAAAGACAAAACAAAAATACCCCCAAAGATATTATTACTCCACACTTAGTGTGGTTGAACAACTTTCACTCATCAGTTTCTAATTATTTGGCTGTGTTTTCCTGCAGATTCTTCTTCCACGGGTCGATGACATCTCAAAATGTCTTCCTTTTCCTCTTCAGGGATTCATTTCAGAAAGATTCCTGGTCTTTCTTCCACGAGAAGCTGTATTTTCCATTAAAGGTTTTTATTCATATCAAATTTTCTATCCTGCTGTTTCCCCAAGTCAAGTTATGTTTTTTTTAAATATATGTTGGACGTATCCAATATAAACTAAAGGCAGAAAGCTGTGAATTATAGCTCTCTTTCCTCAATGTTTAAAAAAAACATACCCTGAAATAGCAGAATCCTCCTAGTCTCATCCTCACTAAACCCCATTGAATGAGGGGGCTACTTGTCGGAATGGTTTCTGAATATTTGAGGACATGTTCTGATCCTCAAAATATCTTTCAGTTCCCTTTCTCGTGGCAATAGGCTTGGTTTAAATCTATCAAAGTCCCCCTTTCCATTGAGATTTGCATTTTTCTTCTTTGTAAACGGCACTCATTTCTGGATCACGTGACTCCATCAGCGGCAAAATAGGCCAGATTAGGAAACAAAAGTTATTGTCAGATCTTCAGATTCACAGAATTGGAAGGGACCTGGTAAGCCATCTAGTCCAACTCCCTCCCCATCCAAGCAGGAGATCGTATAGCATTTCTGATTGATGACACTCCAATCTCTTCCTGAAAGCCTCCAATGATGAAGCTCCCACATCTTCCAATGACAAGCTGTTCCATTGGTTGATTGTTCTCACTGTCAGAAAATTTATCCTTATTTCTAGGTTGAATCTCTCCTTGATCAGTATTGATCTATTATTCCTTGTCTGGCCTTCATGTGCCTTGGACATTAGCTTGACCCGCTCCTTTCTGTGGATATGAGTATATGATGGGACCAATAAGTGTATGATTTGACCAATCTATACAAGAAATGATCAAATCATTGATGGGTGGGACATTTACTTAATTTATTTCAGTGGAAAGACTAACGCTGGGTATACAAGTAGAAGTGATCTGTTTAGGGATGCATCACAAATATTGGAGATATTGAGTTTTGTCATTAGTAATGTCACTTATTTGGGAATGTTTCTTATGATCTCAACTTAAGCTCAACTTAAGCCCCAAAGCATTAGACTAGACTAGACTAGACTAGACTAGACTAGACTAGACTAGAACAGAACAGAACAGAACAGAACAGAATATAATTCTTTATTGGCCAAGTGTGGTTGGACACACAAGGAATTTCTCTTTGGTGCATATGCTCACAGTGTACATAAAAAGACAAGATACCTTCATCAAGAATCATAAGGTACAACACTTAATGATAGCCATAGGGTACAAATAAGCAACCAGGAAAACAATCAATATAAAGCATAAGGATACAAGCAACAAAGTTACAGTCCTGCAGTCATAAGTGGGAGGAGATGGGTGATAGGAACAATGTGAAAACTAATAGAAGTAGCAGTACAGCCTTAGTGAATGGTTTGACAGTATTGAGGGAATTGTTTTTTAGCAGAGTGATGGCATTTTTGAAAAAAAACTCTTCTTGGATCTAGTTGTCTTGGTGTACAATGCTCTATAACATCATTTTGAGGGTAGGAGTTGAAACAGGAGTTTATGTCCAGGGTCCAAGGGGTCTGTAAATATTTTCACAGTCCTCTTTTTGACTCATGCAGTGTACAAGTCCTCAATAGAAGGCAGTTTGGTTGTAATTGTTCTTTCTGCAGTTAAGGGTTGGTGTTGTGGCCCAGCAGGATCCGGTTGAGCTGCTGATGGACTTGGATAGCGAGGATCCATATGAGTCTGCTCTGGACAATGTGGAGGACCCTGGGCAGTGTTCAGACTCAGAGCAGGGACCAGAGAGGCTGGTTGGCCACCAGGAAGCACCTGAGGCATGGAGCAGTGGGGAGGATCAAAAGCAGTTTGTCCCTGATGCTAGATTGAGAAGGGCTGAGAAACGGTAGCAGCAACTCCGTAGGCAGGCTCACAGAAGAGGATTAAGCACAGGTGGTTGTGGATTGGCCCCTCCCAAGAGAGATTATAGGTGAGGCGTTGGGAGGGGACATTTACAGGAAACAACCATTCTAATTAGTAGTTAAGAAAATATATCTGTGTATTCTAGCCGTGTCTGTTCGTTTGGACTATCTGCGTTGCTTCATTTGAACTATCTGGGTTGCTGCCAAGCTACGCTATTTGAAAGTGAGTTGCCTGGGCTCTCAGCCAAAGGATTCGTAATCTCAGTAATTAAACAGTGGCTAACAGCCAAGCCTGTGTTCTGGTTTATTCACAGGCTGGGGGGGGGGGATCAGAACAGGTTGGTATAATTGCTCCATATTATTTCTACCTTTTTTCTCTTCCCGAAATTAGACAAAACATAACACTGATTCATAGCGATAGGACGAAAGGTTCTGCAAATAAAATTACCATCAGGGACGTCATTCAGAAGTGAGATGATAATTTCTCTCTCTGAGTTTATCAAAAGGAACAAAAAGTGGTTGAGGAGCCAATCTTGTAAAAAAAAGCCAGGTTTTAAGACTGAATTTATTTTTCACCACTCAACACAGGAAGGAATTCACGCAAATTTTACGCAATGCTGATGGTTTCCTTCAAATAAGCTCATCCACTAGGAAATCGTCATTTCTTTTCAAAGAACTCACTGGGACAACCTAAGTGACCATCACAACATCATGGGTTTTTTTTTGCATTTTGTCTTGCAGCCCTCCCAAGATGTAAGAAAATGTATTGGAAAATTCAGGGACCATTATTTGGTCAAAGACATTGTTTGTTCATTGCAATCCTTTCTTTTTCCCCCCAGGGGTCTTCTCAGACATTCAGCTCATAGAATCTGGGCCGGCAGTGGGGAGGCCTGGAAGTCAACTCAAACTAGTTTGTAAAGTCACAGGTTTCTCCATTGCTACTTCTTCAATTTACGCTTGGCATTGGATCAGGCAACCCCCCAGGGAAAAGTCTGGAATGGCTCTCAACCCTCAATGTCAACACTGGGGACAAATGGTTAGCCAATTCATTAAAAGGCTGTGCCACCCTTTCTGCAAGTCAGACCTGGAACGAGTTTTTCCTCCCGCTGAATTCTGTCACAGCTGCAGACTCATCTGTGTATTTCTGTGCCTGACAATACACACCGAGACAACATCTATCTGGACTCCATAGAAAAAAAGAGGGCATTGTTTTCAGACTGCATAATGCCAAGCAGATGTGCTGAGGGAGAGATGCGGAGAGACAGACAGACAGACAGACAGACAGACAGACACACACACACACACACACACACACACACACACACCAGAGAGAGAAATAAATTATTTGGATTCTGTAGAATAATAGAGGAAATTGTTTTCACAAAGTGTAATGCCAAGCAGAGGGGGGAGGGAGGGAGGGAGAGAGAGAGAGAGAGAGAGAGAGAGACAGACAGACAGACAGACAGACAGACAGAGACAGGCAGATACAAAGAGAGAGAGAGAGGGAGAGACAGAGAGACAGAGGCAGAGAGAGACAGAGAGACAGAGATGGGGTCAGAGAGAGACAGAGTGACAGATAAAGACAGAGAAACAGAGAGGGGGACAGAGAGAAAGAGAGACAAAGAGAGACAGACACAAAGAGACGCAAGAACCTTAATAAATGTTTTTTGTTGCTCATAATCTCCTTTTCCATTTTTCTTAATGTATAGACATTATATAGCAAATATATATTTCTAACACAGAGACAGACAGATACAAAGAGAGACAGAGACAGGAAAATAGAAAGAGAGAGAGAGAGAGAGAGAGAGAGAGAGAGAGAGAGAGAGAGAGAGAAGAGAGAGAGTGACAGACACACACACACACACACATACACACACAAAGAGAGACAAGGAGAGAGACAAAGACAGACAGACACAGACAGTCTGTGAGAGAGAGAAAGAGAAAGGAGAGAGAGAGATTGATGATATAGACTTAATTGAACAGATCACTCACAGAACCATCTAAGGGTAACTGAATTTAGAAATGAGGTACGTTTTATTAAATCAATTTCGACAGAGTTTTAATAGGGATAAAACAGACGTCTGGTAAAGATAGAGACATACGAGTTCATTTTCAAGTATAAGGGCCCAAGAGATGCTTCAATTATTCAAGAGTTTCTGAACTCCATT
>NC_138554.1:6098033-6280533 GCF_964273705.1 Natrix helvetica | reverse complement strand
ACACACTAAACAGTTAAACAGTAGCAAGACCCAGTAACTCACGAGCAGTATCAAACAGTATCCACGATCAGCATCTAACAAAACAGAGAGCTAACAGCCATTCTGGCTCCCTCTTATAGCTGCATGAGGTAATAAACCAATTACATCCCTCTAGCATTCAAAGTAACAGTAATCATAGCACAGAATCCTCAGTTTCAGCATCTTAGTGGTTCTTCCTCTCCCTATTTTCTTTTCATAATGATGATCATTTTTCTATCTTCTCATTCATGCTGAGACACCATAGATTGGGGCATCAGAAAAATGATTTGCATCCGATCGCAACTGAGGCTGGATAGGAGAAAACAGAATAGTGTGGGAAGAATTTGAAGAAGACAAATGGAAATAAGTCTGTTCCTCGTGGGAGATTCCCAGTAATAAAGTTCAAATATTCATACTGTATATGTTGTATATAACACATTGTCAGGGTTTTGGTGGATGCCCTAATTAATTCATGAGCCTCGAGCCAAGTTTCCCAAAAAAATCCTGGTATTTATTAGGAGCAACATGTCAGCACGGATCTGAGTGAAGCCAACTCTGACCCCATGTGATTTCCAGCCCAATGATGACCCTGTTTCCCTCCTCCTCCCAGGGTGTATCATAAATCACATTTTCCAATGGAACACTTTTGCGGGCTGTAGAAAACACACCTCTCCATCTGGCTCTGGTAACCTGAGATACAGCTTTGAGAAAGGTGTGCATGGAACGTGCCTCTGATCATGGCAGCCAAGCTGCTCCATCAGTTATCCCCCTTCCTGCTTATGGCAACTCGAGAGCAGGCCAGAAATGCTTTACGAGTTGACACCCATTATATAAAAAACAGCTTGAAGGAAGCTATAGTGAAACAACTCCAACCACTTTTAAATAAGGATATGAAAGTATCTTGTGTCCATAAGTGGATGATAAGGTAGGTTATGGCTAGATTCATCACATGTGCCTGAAAGTTGCTATCGGATCCTGGCTTGCTTTCTCAGGACAATGAAATAAAAGAGAGTCAGGTGTCATTTCTTCTGGAAGGGAGTCTACTAGAGAAATCCAGAGCTGTTCCTTATATTATCAGGCTGACATTCAACTACAATATAATGAATGATTTAGATGAGGGGATAGAAGGAGAACTTACCAAATTTGCAGATGATAATAAGCTGGCAGGAATAGCCAACACTCAAGAAGATAGGCTCAAGATCCAGATGCACCTTAACAGACTTGAACACAGGGCCCTATCTAAAAAAAATGAAATTCAAAGTAGAGAAAAGTAAAGTCCTACACTTAGATAAGAAAACTCAAATGTACACATATAAACTGGGTGAAACCAGGTTTAATAGCAATGACTGGATCTTGGAGTCTTAGTGGACAACCAGCTAAATATGAGCCAGTAGTGTGGGGCAGCAGCCAAAAAAACCAATGCAATCCTAAATTGCATTAACAGAAGGATACAGTCACGATCAAGTGAGGTACTAATACCACTCTGTAAAGTCCAGTAAGACCATACCTAGAGTACTGTATCCAGTTTTAATCAACACACTATAAAAAATACGTTGAGACTCTAGAACAGTGATGGCGAACCTATGGCACGCGTGCCACAGGTGGCACGCGGAGCCATTTGTCAGGGCACGCGAGGCGCTGCCCTGTGAGCTGAGTTCACCTTTTTAAAAGCTATTTTTCACCCTCCCCAGGCTCCAGAGGCTTTATAGGAGCCTGGGGAGGGCGAAAAGAGCCTCCCCCGGCCCCCCGGATGCTTCAGGGACTGTCTGGAGGCTTCCCTGATGCCTTCGGAGTGTTTAAAAAGACAAAGTTCCGTTTTGCTCGGAGAGTCGTTTTAAGCGTTCCGAAGGCTTCAGGGAAGCCTCCGGATGGTCCCTGAAGCCTCCGGAGGGCCTCTGGGGGGATGGGGGAGGCTCTTTTCGCCCTCCCCCTATAAAGCCTCTGGAGCCTGGGGAGGGTGAAAAAAACATGTAAAAATGAGGGGTTCACGCATTGTGCGCGCATGCACACTGGGGGGTCACGCATTGCATTATGGGTGCGGCACGCCCGCACATGACCCCCCTCCGCTCCCCCCACTTGTGGCACGCGAGCCAAAAAAGTTTTGCCATCGCTGCTCTAGAAAAAGAGCAGAGAAGAGCAACCAGGATGATTAGGGGACTGGAGATTAAAACATATGAAGAACAGTTGCAGGAACTGGGCATGGCAAGTCTAGTGAAGAGAAGGACCAGGGGAGACATGATAGCAGTCTTCCAATATTTGAGGGGCTGCTACGGAGAGGAAGGGGTCAAGCTATTTTCCAAAGCACCCGAAGGCCAGGCAAGGAATAATGGATGAAAACTGACCAAAGAGAGATTCAACCTAGAAATAAGGAGGAACTTTCTGACAGTGAGAACAATTAACTAATGGAACAGAAGTTGCCTTCAGAAGTTATGGGGCACTTCATCACTTGAGACTTTCAAGAAGAGATTGGACTGCCATTTGTCAGAAATGGTGTAGCATATCCTGCTTGAGTGGGGGGTTGGACGAGATGACCTATGAGGTCCCTTCCAAGTCTGTTAATCTGAAAAGGTGGATAGTTGAATTTAAAGAACATTAGGTTCTCATTACATTCCAAGGGACATTGCACTCTTGATTTCAGAGCAAATGGAAACCAAATAACAATTTACAAAAAGGGATGATCCAGTCAGTTGTGTAAACTTCTCTTCACAGAGCAGATTAGTGTAGATATTTTGACACTCATGGGGATTCATCTTGCATTTATACCCTTCCCATCTGGACTTATGCAAAAGAGGTATAGTTTTCACTTCTCATTTAAACCATCATGACGTCTCATCTCACATAAACAGATAGGCTGACCTCACAGACCCACCCTCAAAGATCCAGCTACTCTTCCACTATGGTCTCCTTCTGTTCACTTCTCCTCCCACTGGTTATCTTCACTTCTCGTGCGTTTTCTTTTTCCCTTTCATTCCTCGTGACACTCCAATGACACTGCCTTTCTCAGCCTTGGCTGTGATGTCCTAACCCTCCCCCAATTCTCTGTTGTTTCTTCTCTGTTTAGGTGGCCTCTCTCAGAAAGTTCTGACCCAGTCAGATCCGGTGCTCAAGAAAGCAGGAGAAGCTCATAAACTGACATGCGCTGTCACTGGATTCAACATTCACAGCTACGGGATGGATTGGATCAGACAGAAACCTGGTCAAAGGCTGGAATGGATCGTTTACCATCACACAATTAGTAGCAATTATCATTCTCCCGCAGTCCAAGGAAGGTTTACTAGCTACAAAGACAGTTCCAACTTCTATCTACAAATGAACAGCCTTAAAATAGAGGACACAGCTATATATTTCTGTGCTGGGGAAACACAGTGAAAGGAGTCCTATGAGATGGCATGCAAAATATCTTCCCTGTAATTCATAAAGTGCTCCTGAAGGGGTCACCAGAGAACTACTAAACCATTGCTTCACATTTAGAAGTGAATCACCAAGAGTTATTGGAATAGTTAATGAAAAGAAAAATATTAGAAGCAAATATTATAGTGCACATTTAATGTGGCCCAACAGCGTTTACTTATTGACCTCTGATTAGCCTGCTGTGTTTTATCCTTCCTAATGCAAGACGTCATTTCAAATAGAATCAAGATCACATGAAATCATTAATACCACTTTATAATGCTTTGGTAAACCCACACTTGGAATACGGCATTCAGTTTTGGTCACCACAATGTAAAAAAAAAAGATGTTGAGACTCTAGAAAGAGTGCAGAGAAGAGCAACAAAGGTGATTAGGGGATTGGAGGTTAAAATATATGAAGAACAGTAGCAGGAACTGGGTATGTATAGTTTGATGAAAAGAAGGACTAGGGGAGACATGATAGCAGTGTTCCAATAGCTCAGGGGTTGCCACAAAGAAGAGGGTGTCAAACTATTTTCCAAGGCACCCGAGGGTAGAACAAGAAGCAATGGGTGGAAACTAATTAAGGAGAGAAGCAACTTAGAACTGAGGAGAAATTTTCTGACAGAACAATTAATCAGTGGAATAGCTTGCCTCCAGAAGTTGTGAATGCTCCAACACTGGAAGTCTTTAAGAAGAAGTTGGATAGCCATTTGTCTGAAATGGTATAGGGTTTCCTGCCTGGCAAGGGGTTGGACTAGAAGACCTCCAAGGTCCCTTCCCACTCTGTTATTGTATTGTATTTTGTATTTTCAGTGATGGCAGAAGCCTGATATGGTCCTACCTGTAAGCACTTGATCTTCTTTCTCAGAATATTTATGTCTTTAAAAACATGTTAAGGAAGGTCGCTTTACAATTTCACTCACTTTTAAATGAGGATGTGTGTGTGTGTGTGTGTGTGTGTGTGTGTTGTATTTGTGCTGATAAATAAATAAAGGGAGACTAGTATAGATCTATTTCAAACTATTTAGCTCTCATCAGCTAGCCATACCCTTACTGGGAATCGAACCAGGGCTGATATATATATATATATATATATCCTAACGTTCCGGCAAGGTCTCACTTGCCATCTTCAGGCTGGGCTTTGGGCTTAAAGCTCATATGGGAAAAGACCTGAATACAACAAGACCAGCAAACTACACCTGTGAAAATCGGTGTCATTTCTTCTGGAAAGGAGGCTACCCTAGAAACCAGAGTTGTCCCCTACATGGTGAGATCAAAACACAGCTACAGTGTAATGAGAATGTGGACAGTAGCACTGACAGAGCATTAAGTTCTAAGGACATTCCGAAGGACATTACCCTATAATCATAGAGCAAACTTATGCTTATTATTAAATAGTGCAATGCTTCCATTTGCAGAAGAGTTTAGTATATAGATCAAGATGCTCTGATGTCCATCTCCTATTTATACAGTTTCCAAACGTGATTTATGCAAACTCGACATCACTTTCACTTCTCATTTAAACCCTCGAAGCTCCCCATCACAAACAGGCGGACAGATTCGGCTCACAGAAGCCCTCGGAGAAATAGACACTCCTCCACTATGCCATCCTTCCTTCCAGTTCTCCTCGCATTGGCTGCCTTTTCTTCCCCTGTGTTCATCTTGCCATTTTATTCGATTACTTTTATTCCTTTGTTAAAGTGAAGTTTTGATTCTTAGACATGGCTTTGATGTCCTAACTCTCATCCAATTCTTTCCTTTCTTTGTTTAGGAGGCTTCTCCCAGATAGTCCTGACCCAGTCAGATCCAGTGATGAAAGAACCGGGAGAAGCTCATAAACTGATTTGTGCTGCCACTGGATTTAATGTTAACGGCTGGATGAATTGGATCAGACAGAAACATGGCCAAGGATTGGAGTGGCTTGTTCACTATTATGATTCTGCTAGCAAGTATTATTCACCCACAATCCAAGGGCGCTTTACTGCCTCCAAGGATAGTTCCAATTTCTATCTGCAAATGAACAACCTCAAAGCTGAAGACACGGCTGTGTATTATTGTGCAAGAGGCACAGTGAAAGAAGTCCTAGGAGAATTCATGCAAAAACTCTTCCTTGAATGACTGAAGTATCTAGAAACAGGATGCCAGGGAACCGTTCAATGATTTGCCTAGAATCATTCAGGCAGACAGTAGGCGGTTAAATAGGCAGAAGAAATACATGAAACAGAGAGGGATTATTCCCCCGGACTTAGTATGGTTGAATAACTTTCGCTTATTATGCTTCAGCTGGACTGCTGTGGTTTTTCTTTTTGAGATGGAAAACAGTATCATAATGCATGTTCCTTTTCCTGTTCATGCTTATGCCAGGGATCCAAATAGCATCCAAAAGTAAATCAGAGTCCAAGGCAAAGTATCGCTCAAAGTTACAATTCATTAAGAGAGCCATGTTGGCACATCTGGGAAAATCCAAATCTGAAAGCTTCCCAGTTTTCCCCACCTAGTTGAAAGTTCAAAATCTTGCCCCCACACCCACAAGTCCATCACAACTTCTGGAGGCAACTTCCGTTCCACTGATTCATTGTTCTAACTGTGGAACAGCTTGCCTCCAGACGTTTTGAATGCCCCAACACTGGAAGTCTTTAAGAAGATGCTGGATAGCCATTTGTCTGAAATGGTATAGGGTTTCCTGCCTGGCAAGGGGTTGGACTAGAAGACCTCCAAGGTCCCTTCCCACTCTGTTATTGTATTGTTTTGTATTTTGAGTGATGGCAGAAGCCTGATATGGTCCGACCTGTAAGCACTTGATCTTCTTTCTCAGAATATTTATGTCTTTAAAAACATGTTAAGGAAGGTCGCTTTACAATTTCACTCACTTTTAAATGAGGATGTGTGTGTGTGTGTGTGTGTGTGTGTGTGTGTGTTGTATTTGTGCTGATAAATAAATAAAGGGAGACTAGTATAGATCTATTTCAAACTATTTAGCTCTCATCAGCTAGCCATACCCTTACTGGGAATCGAACCAGGGCTGATATATATATATATATATCCTAACGTTCCGGCAAGGTCTCACTTGCCATCTTCAGGCTGGGCTTTGGGCTTAAAGCTCATATGGGAAAAGACCTGAATACAACAAGACCAGCAAACTACACCTGTGAAAATCGGTGTCATTTCTTCTGGAAAGGAGGCTACCCTAGAAACCAGAGTTGTCCCCTACATGGTGAGATCAAAACACAGCTACAGTGTAATGAGAATGTGGACAGTAGCAC
Organism: Natrix helvetica; assembly: GCF_964273705.1. NCBI lineage: Eukaryota > Metazoa > Chordata > Lepidosauria > Squamata > Natricidae > Natrix > Natrix helvetica. Next base: position 6,273,859 of record NC_138554.1, on the reverse strand, counting down.
TGACAGAGCATTAAGTTCTAAGGACATTCCGAAGGACATTACCCTATAATCATAGAGCAAACTTATGCTTATTATTAAATAGTGCAATGCTTCCATTTGCAGAAGAGTTTAGTATATAGATCAAGATGCTCTGATGTCCATCTCCTATTTATACAGTTTCCAAACGTGATTTATGCAAACTCGACATCACTTTCACTTCTCATTTAAACCCTCGAAGCTCCCCATCACAAACAGGCGGACAGATTCGGCTCACAGAAGCCCTCGGAGAAATAGACACTCCTCCACTATGCCATCCTTCCTTCCAGTTCTCCTCACATTGGCTGCCTTTTCTTCCCGTGGGTTCATCTTGCCATTTTATTTGATTACTTTTATTCCTTTGTTAAAGTGAAGTTTTGATTCTTAGACATGGCTGTGATGTCCTAACTCTCATCCAATTCTTTCCTTTCTTTGTTTAGGAGGCTTCTCCCAGATAGTCCTGACCCAGTCAGATCCAGTGGTGAAAGAACCGGGAGAAGCCCATAAACTGACTTGTGCTGCCACTGGATTTAATGTTAACAGCTACTGGATGGAGTGGGTCAGACAGAAACCTGGACAAGGATTGGAGTGGCTTGTTCACTATTATGATTCTGCTAGCAAGTATTATTCACCCACAATCCAAGGGCGCTTTACTGCCTCCAAGGATAGTTCCAATTTCTATCTGCAAATGAACAACCTCAAAGCTGAAGACACGGCTGTGTATTATTGTGCAAGAGGCACAGTGAAAGAAGTCCTAGGAGAATTCATGCAAAAACTCTTCCTTGAATGACTGAAGTATCTAGAAACAGGATGCCAGGGAACCGTTCAATGATTTGTCTAGAATCATTCAGGCAGACAGTAGGCGGTTAAATAGGCAGAAGAAATGCATGAAACAGAGACTTAGTATGGTTGAACAACTTTTGCTTATTATGCTTCAGCTGGACTGCTGTGGTTTTTCTTTTTGAGATGGAAAACAGTATCATAATACATGTTCCTTTTCCCATTGATGCTTATGCCAGGGGTTCAAATAGCATCCCAAGGTAAATCAGGGTCCAAGGCAAAGTATTGCTCAAAGTTCCAACTTATTAAGAGAGCCATGTTGGCACATCTGGGAAAATCCAAATCTGAAAGCTTCCCAGTTTTCCCCACCTAGTTGAAAGTCCATCACAACTTCTGGAGGCAACTTCTGTTCCACTGATTCATTGTTCTAACTGTGGAACAGCTTGCCTCCAGAAGTTGTGAATGCCCCAACACTGGAGGTCTTTAAGAAGATGCTGGGTTGCCATTTGTCTGAAATGGTATAGAGTTTCCTGCCTAGGCAGGGGGTTGGATGAGAAGACCTCCAAGGTCCCTTCCAACTTTGCAAAGTAAATCATCATCATACAATTGTACAATCATTGTATATTTCTAGTGATTTTTTTCCCCATTAGAATATCTGTTTTGATCTCACAATTGCTAAGTTCGAAGGGAAAATAGCGAAAGCATCTTGAGACTGAAACCAAGGGAATCAATCAATGGAAATCTAGCCATTTCTTTGGCTTACCTTAACAGTTAATTAAAAATGAATTGAACCGATGCAGGTTTTCTCTTGAATTACTAGAATTTCTCATATGTCCTTAAAATAAATCTCTTCTCAAAAACCGATTCCCAATTGCTCTTTTGTCTATAGAACAAAAGAGGGCACCAGAGGTTCAAATATCACAAAGCACCATTAACCTTTATGCTATTATGCTATTGACTGTAATTAAGAAAAAGGATAGAGTCAAGGATTGATTAGAATACAGTGTTGGAAGAACTGGACTCAGTTCCAAGTGGGGAGAAAGACACTGGAAACATGGTGGTTGTTTGAAAAGATGGTTTAATGTTGGCATTTCCACCCATCCAATTCCAGTCAGGCGCAGAGGTGCAAAGACAAAGGATGACCTTGGCATTCTAGAAAGGAATTTTGTTATGGCTATGTCACATCTCACTCCTACAATCTCCCCTCCCATTTTTCCACAACAGAAAATGCATAATAGAAGAATAGAAAGTGTGCCAGGTTAAATATCCCAAAGAAAAGATGGCTGCCGTCTTGACAGCTTACATCTAACAGTACACACACGTCTTCTTCCAAGTGAAGTGTTATTACTCCTTAAACATTGGAAGTTATGGGATCTCTTGTTTCTCACCATCCCACATACTAAGTTGTATTTCTCAAAATTGTGTGCACAATTATGAATTGTGAATATTATAAAACATGAAAGAATTCTCAGTGTAACCGGACGTTTAGGACAAATAGAAATACTATATTCCTCTTCGGAGATTAAGTTGCTAATATTGAAAATGCATGCATTAATAATACAATAGTAGAGTTGGAAGGGACCTTGGAGGTCTTCTAGTCCAACCCCCTGCCTAGGCAGGAAACCCTATACCATTTCAGACAGATGGCTCTCCAACATCTTCTTAAAGACTTCCAGTGTTGGGGCATTCACAACTTCTGGAGGCAACTTCTGCCCCACTGATGAATTGTTCTAACTGTCAGGAAATTTCTCCTCAGTTCTAAGTTGCTTCTCTCCTTGATTAGTTTCCAGCCATTGCTTCTTGTTCTACCCTCAGGTGCCTTGGAGAATAGTTTGACTCCTTCTTCTTTGTGGCAACCCCTGAGATATTGGAACACTGCTATCATGTCACCCCTAGTCCTTCTTTCTCTTAAACTAGACATACCTAGTTCCTGCAACCGTTCTTCATATGTTTTAGTCTCCAGTCCCCTAATCATCTTTGTTGCTCTTCTCTGCACTCTTTCTAGAGTCTCCACATCTTTTTTACATCGTGGCGACCAGAACTGAATGCAGTATTCCAAGTGTGGCCTCACCAAGGCATTTTAAAGTGGTATTAACACTTCACGTGATCTTGATTCTATCCCTCTGTTGATGCAGCCTAGAACTGTCTCCTTGTGGTTCAAAATTATCTTTCTTTCGTAAGACCGTGATGGTGAACTCCAGCTCAGTTCCACTCTGCATGCATGGATGCCTCCCAGCAGCCAGCTGATTTTCAGGGCATGTGCGGGGGGGTACAGCGCATGGGTGAGATGCATGGGGGGCAGGATTCACATGTGGGAATCATGCATGCAGAAGGGGTCGCACATGAGGGTCACCCATGCACGCACAGGGGGCCATGTGCACATGTGAAGGGGGCACACTCAGGGGGTGCACACGTGCAAGGGTCAGGGGGAACAGGAGGCACATGCACATTGCATTATGGGTGTGCGCACACTCGCTTCCGGCACCCGGCAACAAAAGGGTTAACCATCACTGTCTTAAGAAGATCCAGCAGGACAGGCTTTAAGCTGACTACATTCACATGAATTTATAGCCTGAGTGAAAGGACCGCATCTTTATTATACGAAGGACATGCAAATCAGGTTAACTCATTCACTTATTTAAATGCAAGTCATAGAAACACGGCTTCACGCACGACGTCAAAAGGAATCAGAGTCAAAAGACCCCAACCGACTTACGATGATTTGCGTTTTCCTTCTCTTCTTCACCAGCTTTTCAGGTCGATGTTTTCCCGCAACCAAAGGCAGAATTGATATTTTCCCGTTGACATCATTTCTCATTTCCTACTTGTTTGTTTTTTTCTTTTCTTTCCCAGGCTGTTACTCACAGGTACAGTTGGTGGAGACTGGAGGGGCTATTGTAACCCCTGGAGGGTCACTCAGCCTATCCTGCAAAGCATCTGGGTTCACCTTCACGTGCTGTGAGATGCATTGGGTCCGTCAGACTCCAGACAAAGGACTGGAGTGGGTGGCTGGACTGAGTAGTTCAGGAAGTAGCCAATGGTACAACCCCAAAGTCAAGGGAAGATTCACCGTCTCCAGGGACAATTCCCAAAGCTTAGTTTACCTCCAGATGAACAGCGTAAAGACTGAAGACTCTGCCTTGTATTATTGTGCAAAGCACACAGTGATTCCACTTCCCTTCCAGCTTGTACAATTTCTCTTGATGGGAGAAACTGAAAGGAAGAAGCCCAACCTCTCACCATGTCCTCTTAAGGGACTCCTGAAAATAATGCACAAGGTTAGAATAGGCATCTGTAGAAGGTTAGCACCCACCCCTCTCCCAGAAGAATATAATATTTTGAGAAATATTAAAAAGGCAGAATAGTATATTTCCCTAAAGGAGGAATGGAGAAGCATGCTCTTGGAAAGCAACCCCTACCTTTCTAAATAGCCCTAGCAGATATTTTGTGCTCATTGAGAAAGATTGGACCAGACTATCTACAAAAAAAAAAAAAGACCTTCAGCTCTAGAACAGAACAGAGCAGAGCAGAAAAGAGCAGAAGAGAATAGAACAGACAAGAGAGAATAGAATAGAATAGAATAGAATGGAATGGAATGGAATGGAATAGAATAGAATAGAATAGAATAGAATAGAATAGAATAGAATAGAATAGAATAGAATAGAATAGAATAGAATAGAATAGAATAGAATAGAATAGAATGTAGAGTGGAATTGAGTAGAGTGGAGTGGAGTGGAGTGGAGTGGAGTGGAATGGAATGGAATGGAATGGAATGGAATGGAATAGAATAGAATAGAATAGAATAGAATAGAATAGAATAGAATAGAATAGAATAGAATAGAATAGAATAGAATAGAATAGAATAGAATAGAATGTAGAGTGGAATTGAGTAGAGTGGAGTGGAGTGGAATGGAATAGGATAGGATAGGATAGGATAGGATAGGATAGAATAGAATAGAATAGAATAGAATAGAATAGAATAGAATAGAATAGAATAGAATAGAATAGAATAGAATAGAATAGAATAGAATAGAATAGAATGTAGAGTGGAATTGAGTAGAGTGGAGTGGAATGGAATAGAATAGAATAGAATAGAATAGAATAGAATAGAATAGAATAGAATAGAATAGAATAGAATAGAATAGAATAGAATAGAATAGAATAGAATAGAATAGAATAGAATGTAGAGTGGAATTGAGTAGAGTGGAGTGGAGTGGAATGGAATGGAATGGAATAGAATAGGATAGGGTAGGATAGATTAGGATAGGGTAGGATAGGATAGGATAGAATAGAATAGAATAGAATGTAGAGTGGAATTGAGTAGAGTGGAGTGGAATGGAATGGAATAGAATAGGATAGGGTAGGGTAGGATAGGATAAGGTAGGATAGGATAGGATAGGATAGGATAGGATAGGATAGGATAGGATAGGATAGGATAGGATAGGATAGGATAGGATAGGATAGAATAGAATAGAATAGAATAGAATGTAGATTGGAATTGAGTAGAGTGGAGTGGAGTGGAGTGGAGTGGAGTGGAGTGGGGTGGGGTGGAGTGGAATGGGATAGGATAGGATGGGGTAGGATAGGATAGGATAGGATAGGATAGAATAGAATAGAATAGAATAGAATAGAATAGAATAGAATAGAATAGAATAGAATAGAATAGAATGTAGAGTGGAATTGAGTAGAGTGGAGTGGAGTGGAGTGGAGTGGAGTGGAATGGAATGGAATGGGATGGGATGGGATGGGATGGGATGGGATGGGATGGGATGGGATGGGACGGGACGGGACGGGACGGGACGGGATAGGATGGGATAGGATAGGATAGGCGAGGATAGAATTCTTCATTGGCCAAATGTGATTGGACACACAAGGAATTTGTCTTTGGTGCTCAATATCAATATAAATCATAAAGATACAAACAAGAAATTTACAGTCCTGCAGTCATAGGGGGGGGGGAGATGAGTGATAGGAACGATGAGAAGACTCATAGTAATAGTAATGCAGCCTTAGTGAATAGTTTGACAGTGGTGAGGGAATTATTTGTTTAGCAGAGTGATGGCGTTCGGGGGAAAAAACTGTTCTTGTGTCTCGTTCTCTTGGTGTGCAATGCTCTATAGCATAGTTGAAACAATGTATGTCCAGGATGCAATGGGTCTGTAAATTTTTTCATTGCCCTCTTTTTGACTTGTACACTGTACAGGTCCTCAATGTAAGGCAGGTGGGTAGAAATAGTTTTTTTCTCCTGTTCTAATTATCCTCAGACGTCTGTGTCTGTCTTGCTGGGTTGCACAATGAAACCAAAGGGTGAAGGGATTAAAACATGACCCTCTAGGACAGTGGTTCTCAACCTGTGGGTCAGGACCCCTTTGGGGGTCAAACGACCCTTTCACAGGGGTTGCCTAAGACTATTGGTAAACACATATTTCCGATGGTCTTAGGAACCGAGACACCAATTTTATGGTTGGGGGTCACCACAACATGAGGAACTGTATTAAAGGGTCACGGCATTGGGAAGGTTGAGAACCACTGCTCTAGGACATAATAGGACATGCTACCATCTAGGAGCAGACCTCACCACATTGCACAATCTCCTAAGGACCTTACATCACCCTCCAAACTTCAACCAAACCTAGCTCAGACAACCTAAAGAGCCAGCTATGACCCCAACAGCAGCCAATAGACTACATGTACTTGCATAGGAACAGGAAGCTCAAGTGCAAAGCCCAAGAGAAAGTATAAATACCCCTCACTCTCAACTCCATTTTGTCAGCTGCCCAGGACCTCAAGCTCATACTGTTCTGCTTCATCACTAAACCATCTTTCCAATCAGCCTCCATGTTTCCAGTGTCTTTCTCAAGGCTTGGAAGTTGAAACAAATGGATATTTCTCCCAACACATCTTCTGCATCAGGACAAGATCTCATAAAACCACCAAATCAGCTGAGTCGCTGGAAGGAAAAGTGGATGGAAAACAAGCAAAACGTGACCCATATTTTGAAGGAAAACTTTTGCACTGCTGGAATGCCCGCTGGCGGGAAGGACTACAACAATAGATTTACTAAGAAAGGATCCATGTTCTGGGCACCTGCTTAGGGATTGCTTACTCAATCTGACCTGTTGAGTTTTCCAGAAAATTCTTCCTTTTCTATTACACGTAAGCCTGGGGTGGTATCCAGGGGTGGGTTTTCACCAGTTTGGACCAGTTTAGGCAAACTGGTAGTGGTTTGGTGACCTGGGTCATTGGAACTGGCAGCGACCCAGGCCTGCCACACCTCCAAACCAGTTCTCCTACACCGCCGTCATCTTGATTTTCGGTTCTGTGTATGCGCAGATCAATTTTCATTGCAGAAATTTATTTATTTTCTCATTTGTTATAGTTTTGCGCAGTAATTGCGGTGGCAACCCACCCCTGGAGAGATCCTACCAGTTTAACAACCGGTTGGCTGAGCTTACCCTTCGCATCAATATGACACGCCTAATGAATTTGGGTTTTGAGGAGCACCTTGGCGTTTTGATTGCGTTGAGTCTGTTACTTGGGACCTTGACACTTAGCTGGTCACAAGGTCGCAAAAGGTGATCACATGAGCTTGGGACACATCAAGGCTCATAAATATGCTGTTGCCAAGCATCTGAATTTTGATCACATGATCAAGAGGATGCTGGAAAGCAGTGATGAAATCTATGTTTTTTTTTACTACCGGTTCTATGGGTGTGGCTTGGTGGGGATCATGTGACTATGTAGTCATGTAACTGGGGGATTGAAAGACTGAAACTCCCTTTAACAATGTCTTGCTGGAGCAGGGTTGGACTAAATGACCTCCAGGTCCCTTCCAGCCGTGGATTATCTTCTGAAGCTGTATCTTGTGCCAGGTTTGTAGTGTTTCCTTCTTCTACTTTGTCCCTCCCTCCCTCCCTCCTTTTTTTTTTTTTCCTTTCTTTCTCTTTCTTTCTCCCTTCTTTCTTTCTTTGACTCTATTTCTGTCTGTCTATCTGTCTCTCTCTCTCTCTTTTTTTTTCCTTCTTTCTTTCTCAGCACCCCTGCACTCCCCATTTTTGGCTTAGCAGGCCTCAGGGAAGCCTGCTGGGAGCAAAAATGGACACACACACACACCCAGGCCCCCCTGTTTTTCGCTGTGCATCATCGGAACTGTTTAAAAACTTTTTAAAGTATTTTTTTTTTATTATCGGTTCTACGAACCAGTAGCATTTTTTACTATTGGTTTGGGCGAACCGGCCTGAACTGGTAGCATTTCATCTCTGCTGGAAAGATCTTAACTGTGAAAAAAGGTCATAAGTCACTTTGTAACTTTGAATCGTCACTAAATGAACTGTTTTAGGACAAATGTTATCTGTACTACTAGACAGAAGACTGCTCAACGACGGGTAGAACCATTTGCAAAGTAAATCATCGTGATACAATTGTACAATCATTGTATATTTCTAGTGATTTTTCCCCCCATTAGAATATCTGTTTTGATCTCACAATTGCTATGTTCAAAGGGAAAATAGCAAAAGCATCTTGAGACTGAAACCAAGGGAATCAATCGATGGAAATCTAGCAATTTCTTTTGCTCAGCTTAACAGTTAACTAAACATGAATTGAACCGATGCAGTTTTTCTCTTGAATTACTAGAATTTCTCATATGTCCTTAAAATAAATCTCTTCTCAAAAACCGATTACCAATTGCTCTTTTGTCTACAGGACAAAAGAGGGCACCAGAGGTTCAAATAGCACAAAGCAGCATTAACCTTTATGGTTTCTGCTATTGACTGTAATTAAGAAAAAGGATAGAGTCAAGGATTGATTAGAATACAGTGTTGGAAGAAATATCCATCTGGGCTCAGTTCTAAGTGGGGAGAAAGACACTGGAAACATGGCGGCTGTTTGTAAAGATGGTTTAATGTTGGACAAGATCACATGGTTTGAGGGCCTGGACAAAAAGAGAAGAGATGCTGAGAGTACCTGGGTTTTATGCCCTTGCTAGGCTTTTGAATGTGAGCTTCTATTCTGATTGGTTGTCAGACTCCCATGGGGCCATGTAGGGGTAACTTTGTAGCAGTGATGAAATTCATTTTCTTTACTAACAGTTCTGGGGCGTGGCTTGGTGGGCCTAGCAGGGGAAGGATACTGCGAAATCTCCATTCCCTTCCCACTCCTGGGGGAAAGATATTGCAAAATCTCCATTCCCTTCACACTCCAGGGGAAGGATACTGCAAAATCTCCATTCCTTTCCTATTCCTGGGGGAAGGATACTGCAAAATCTCCATTCCCTCTCCCCTCCTGGGGGAAGGATACTGCAAAATCTCCATTCCCTCCCCACTCCTGGGGAAAGGATATTGCAAAATCTCCATTCCCACCCCACTGGGGCCAGCCAGAGGTGGCATTTGCCGGTTCTCCAAACTACTTAAAAATCTCCGCTACCAGTTCTCCTGACCCTGTCCGAACCTGCAGAATTTCACCCCTGCTTTGTAGTTTGTCTGTGTCCCAGGCTTGGTTGAGCCTTGCTGGGTGTTGATGTAGTCTTCCCAGATGCCATGTGGTGAGTTCTGTTGCTAGATGGGCCCTATTATATCTTGGAGGCTATGTTTTTTGTGTTGTAGATAAACTGGCTCAGGCCTTAATGGCCCATTGGCAAGGAGGAGGGGGAGGGGGGTTTCTGCCTCCCTTTTAGGGGAAATATTCTGCCCTTTTAATATTTCCTAAAATATTTCATTTTTCTAGGAGAGGGGTGGTTGCTAACTTCCTAGAGCAGGAACGTAAGAAAACTCTTCTGGAGTGTCAACTGGAGACTTTCAAAACATGTATTTGTGGTCCATATTAATTGATCACCATGCAAGAGACTTGATTTCGGGTGGGGAAAAGATCCACTAAGGTGGGAAAAAACTTCTGGAGTAACAGTGAAAAGTAGTGGTGGGTTCTGGATCCCATCACAACTGGTACACTGTGATGTGGCCGGGTGCCCACGTCAGGCACAAAGCGCTGCGCACGCCTGCAAACCAGTGGTGGGTTCCAGATCCCAGTGCAACCGGTATGGGGGCCAGCACTTCCCACATGCATGCATGCAGTACGCACACACACACACACACACACAGTGCATGCATGCATTCTTACCTCCATGATGCCTCCGCAAAGCTCCAGCTGCTTGGCAGAGCATCACACAGGCACCGTACGCTCCATGTGCATGTGCGGAAGCGACGAAGAGCTCAAATACAGGTAAGGAGCTCGGGCAGGCAGAGCACTGTACCGGAATGGTACCCGGTGCTCCGGGCAGGCACCAATACACCTGTACCATGGTGTACCACCTGCAACCCACCACTGATGCGCACCCACCACCCTGCGATGCTCCAGCTGCTCGGCAGAGGTTGCGCAGGCACCATATGCCATGTGCCCATGCGCAAATGGCTTAAATACAGGTAAGGAACGTGGGCAGGTGAGTGGGCCCTCCAGTGCACCATTCTGGTACAGTGGCCGCAGCTCCCCAGCTGTCACCAGTACGCTCGTACTGAAACCCACCACTGGTGTCAACGCAGGAAGGGAAATTCAAGGGAGGAGAAAGATGATGGAGGAAAATAGGGAGATCGATTGTGGTGTCTTGGAAAAAGGTAAGATGGCCATGAGTAATGAGAAAGGAATGAGATAGAAGCTTTTCGGCTAAAATTCACTACCATAAAAGTAACAAAATTAGTGGAGAAGATACCTTATATATTATATAAAACATGTGTGTGCCGCATATGTTCCAGCATAATTCTGGAACGCCTCAAGCAATTTCAACCAAACTTGTTACATAGATTACCTACCCTCCGAAAACAAATACTGTGGGAGGTAAGACACCCCTAACAACCCTTGGGCTGTGCGTTATGTTAAGAAAGAAAAGTGTTGTGCCTTAAAATGGCTTCTACTGTACAGCGGTGTGGAATTGCAATGGTAACGGCTTCGCAGTACTCCACAAGGGTGTTCCCTCTGGTAAGGGGGCAAATCCAACTTTAGAAATTGCGGCAACGTTAATGGAAGGAGGGTTGGGATAAATAAATACCCGGGCAGTGCCGGGTTATCAGCCAGTAGGATTTAAAATTTTGGTAGCACTGTTAAGCTGCTTTGAGATGCAAATTAGTTTAAACCTTCTCACATTCTTAAATGCAGCCCTTAGAAAGTTCTGCAGAGGAAGTCAAGAAGCAAGCAGCAATAGAAGCATCTCATAGTTATGATGCTTTGTTTCTTCCTTTGTGTTTTCCTTGGTCTTTCAGGTAGATGTCCTCTCTTGGTCAAAGATGACAATGGATGAACCCTCCTTTTCAAGTTTCCCCCTGATCCTTTCCTTATCTTTGATTCTCAGGTTGTCACTCAGAGGTTCAGTTGGTGGAGACCAAAGGGGGTGCTGTAGCCCCTGGAGGTTCCCTCCGACTAAGCTGTAGAGCATCTGGATTCCTGTTCACAAGTTATGACATACACTGGTTCCGTCAGATTGCAGAGAAAGAACTGGAATGGGTGGCTGCAATAGATACTTCAGGAAGTAGCAAATGGTACAATGCCAAAGTCAATGGAAGATTCACCATCTCCAGAGACAATTCCCAAAGCTCAGTATACCTCCAGATGAACAGTGTGAAGATGGAAGATTCTGCATTCTATCATTGTGTAAAGCACACAGCAACACCATTTCCTTTCCAGCTTGTACAATTTCTCCAGTGGTCCCTTGAGAGGAAATGTTGAGAGGAAGAGGTCCACCCTTGCAGCTGTTTCCTATCAACTTGTCTTCTTAATAGGTTTTCAAGGCCAAGATATGCAGCTTCTGCCTCAGGAGTTATCATAATGTTCTAGGCTGCATAAACAGAGGGATGGAAACATGGTGAAATACTGCATCCAGTTTTAGTCGTCACAATGTAGAAAAGATGTGGAGACTCTAGAAAGAGTGCAGAGAAGAGCAAGAAAGATGATTAGGGGACTGGAGGCTAAAACATAGGAAGAATGGTTGCAGGAAATGGGTATGTCTAGTTTAATGAAAAGAAGGATTAGGGGAGACATGATAGCAGTGTTCCAATATCTCAGGGGCTTCCAGAAAGAAGAGGGAGTCAACTTGACTCCAGAAATTGTGAATGCTCCAACAATGAAAGTTTTTAAGAAGATGATGGACAACCATTTGTCTGAAGTAGTGTAGGGTTTCCTGTCTAAGCAGGAGTTGGACTAGAAGACCTCCAAGGTTCCTTCCAACTCTGTTTTCTATTCTATTCTATTCTATTCTATAATGGAACAAGATCTCATGAAACAAACTACAAAATCAGCAGCATTGCAGATAAGAAAAATGGTTAGGATATCACCAAACCTTGATCCATATTTTAAAGGCCAATTTTAGTGCTACTGGGATCCATGTTGTGGGGAAGGTGGTTAATAAATTATAAAACCAAGTGAAATAGTCAAGGGTGGAGGAAGATGATGGAGAACAATAGGGAGATTTACTGTGCTCTTTGAAAAATGCAAGATGGCCATGAGTAACAAAGAAGGAATGAAGAAACCAAGGAAAGCTCAGGATTGCAAGCTTGATAAACAAACCCCTTGAAATATACCCTGAACTGCAATACAATGTTCATCAGAACAGAACAGAACAGAACAGAATAGAATTCTTTATTAGCCAGTAAGGTTGGACACACAAGGGATTTGTCTTTGGTGCATATGCTCCCAGTGTACATAAAAGAAAAGATACATTCATCAAGGATCATAAGATACAACACTTAACGATAGTCATAAGGTACAAAGAAGCAATCAAATCATCTTAGGAAACAATCAATATAAATCGTAAGGATACAAGCAATGAAGCTACAGTCATACAGTCATAAGTGGGAAGAGATGGGTGATAGGAACGATGAGAAGATTAATAGTAAACTAATAGTGCATTAGTAAACATTATACAGTGGGAGGAGTATTAAAGCATCAAAATCTTGAAATGTAATTTTAGCTGTGGGCCCAGTAATTGCTCCTTTTTATTAAGGGAGTATTCTCCAATCCTCTGATTGAAAATTAAAAATGCTCTCTTTCTAAAATCCTGGTCTCATGAAAGTACGCTGGAAACTATGGGATGCATTTATACTCCAAAGGAAAGGAACATATTGTTATAATATGGGGACTATGCAAATAGGATAATTTCCTTCCCACCCTTAAATGCATCGCTTGAGAACTCCACTCTGCAGAGAAAGTCAAGAACTTACCTTCAAGAGACACCAGCACTGTCACAGCACTGTCGCAATTATGTTTGGCATTTTTGTTGTCTTCTTTCTCAGTCTTTCAGGTAGATGTCCTCTCCTAACCAAAATTGACAACCGGTCAACTCTGCTTTTCCGGTTTTCCTCTGATCCCGTTTTTTAAATCTTTCCTTCTCAGGCTGTCATTCACAGGTCCAGTTGGTAGAGACCGGAGGGGCTGTCATAGCCCCCGGAGGTTCCCTCCGCCTAAGCTGTCAAACATCTGGATTCACATTCACAAGCTATCACATACACTGGTTCCAGCAGGTTGCAGAGAAAGAAATGGAATGGGTGGCTGGACTAGATCCTTCAGCAAGTAGCAAATGGTAGAACCCCAAAATCAATGGAAGATTCACCATCTCAAGCGTCACTTCCCAAAGCTCAGTATACCTCCAGTTGAACAGCTTGAAGATTGAAGACTCTGCCTTGTATTATTGTGCTCCACAGTGACCCCACTTCCCTTCCAGCTTGCACAATTTCTCCAGTGGTCCCTTGAGAGGAGACGTTGAGAGGAAGTGGCCTTGTGCAGCTCTTTTCCCTCAGCTTCTCCTCTTAAGAGTCTCCTGGAAATAGTGTACAAGGCCGAAATTTTCAGCTTCTGCCTCAGGAATGCAGTTATCAGAATGGGACGAGACCACATAAAACAAACAACAAAACCTTGATCCATATTTTTGATCCAAAGTTTAGTGCTGCTGGGATTGATACCAGTGGGAAAGCAGATTTCGTTTCTCCCCAGTGCAGGGCACGGCCTGTGACTGGAGCCATTGTCACCGGGCTCCCTCAGACATGGATGGCCCCAAGATATTCAGAAAAGAAAAAAAATTCCCATTATTTAAGGGAAGTGAAAGTAATTTTAAACTTTCTCTCTCTCCCATAAAAGGGAGAGATTTTCCAAGTGCCGCTTTTCCAAGGGGGGTGGAAATTCCCTCCCCTCCAATCTTAACTCCTCTAAAAGTTGAAACAGAGTCCCAAGAAAAAAAAAAAACTGCAGATCAGTCAATAGAGTAAAAACAGTAAAAGACCTGGGGAGACCTCTCACCTCTCCGTGCTTCAGCTGTATCTTTCTAATGTCATTTCCTTCCAGGCTGCGTTTTGGCGAAGCGCGTGGTGGCATTCTGCGCACCCCCTACGTTTCCCGGCTCCTGGGGCAAAGCTGGAGACACACACACCCGCGGCCTCCGCCACTCCAGGGGGTCCCAGCAAGCCACCCCTACGGCAGGGCGTGCCTCCAAAGCACCCTTTGCTCCCCCTAGGATTCAGGGGAGCCCACCGAGACAGCGAGAGGCGGACGCACGCGTCCGTCGCTTTTGGCTGCCAGAAGTCCGATGGCCCCAAGATATTCGATGCGGTTTAAGTGCACCACCAGAATCTCAATGAATATTCTCAGTCAGGTAGAGTTGTCCAGAAGTTGAGTCATTCTAATTCAATTTCTTTCCTTTCGGGTGGAAATGTTTGGCTGCTTATTCAAGGAGCAACTTTCAAAGAAATGAAGCATTTGCCATGCTTCATTAAACACTGAAACTATGGACCTTCACCTCAGAGGTGGGTTGCTTTTTTTTTTTCCTACCAGTTTGGGCATGCTTGTGCACGCACAATGCTTTGGAGCATGCATAGAAGTGTTCAGGCAGGTGGATAGAGTCTGTCGCCACTGCTACTGCCGGTTCGCCTGATCTGGGCCGAACCGGCATCAACCCACATTTACTTCACCTTTAGATTTAGTAGATTTAGTAGATTTCCAGGCCAGGATGGTCATTGGTATCAGGAGTGAAATATTCTTGACCTAATTTTTGGGAAATTATGCATAAGGAAACTACACTCAGCTGCTTTTTTCCCAAAAGAATGGAGTACAGCGTTGAAATGCATACCAGAAAAGAGAAACCTGTAGCACTTGCTTAATGTGAAAAAAGTGACACACACAAAAGTTGGATTGGATATCTTTTCCAGTGGCTTGAAAGCAGCTCTTCTGCCATCCCCCCCATTCCCCTGCTGCCTTCCCCAAACACCTCCACCATTGCAAATGCAGCCTGCTGTCTGGGTGGGAAATGCCTGGAACACAATAAAGCCCACCCACTCACCTCCTGCTGGTAGGCTGGGGTGAGAGGAGACGCAGAGAAGCCGGAGGGGAGCCGATCCGAGCCTTCCAAAAGAAAGAGGCTTGGGGAAAGTGTGTGTGCTACAGCATGGCTCTTTGCCTGGCTTCCGTGGATGACTCTGCTTAACTGTTTAAAAAAGCCTCTAAAAAAGCGCCCTCTACTATGAGGCAGGAGAACTGTGTGCCTCACCTACATCAGGAATTTTGAGGCTTTTAACCCTTGCTTAACTCTGCTCGAGTGATCATAAAACGCCTAAAGTCAGACTAGAGGAGGCATGCAGTTCTCCTGCCTCATAGTAGAGGGCACTTTTTTAGAGGCTTTTTTTAACAGTTAAGCAGAGTAATCCACGGTGAGGCAGCAACTAGCTCAGCTTTTTCCTTTTACATTTTTTTTCTTTTCATGATGAGAGCTGCCTCACCTGATTGCATGTCACTGGTGTTGTTACAGTAGGTAGGAGAGCACAATGCTATTGCAGAGTAATAGTTTGACTTGCCAAGGTACCAGCTCTGTTATAGTACATGTTTGCCTGCTTCCCAAGATGTGCCGTAAGAGGCAGAGCTGGCTTTGCAGCAGAGAGAAAGATGAATGGCTCTTCCTGCAGCATCACCCAAGGCCCCCTCCCTTACCAAATGGGCACCCTCTCCTCCCAAATGGGCACACACAACTGAGAAGGTTCAGAGCCATCAAGAATCAGACTGCCTGGTCCTAGGATTCCTTTGAAAGGCTCAGTTTTCCCAGGGAAAAAGGCCAAATGCACAGTATGGCCTCCAGCAATTGGAAGGTCAGAGTCTAATCTGGATGGTGAATTTTGCTCCTTTTTTGACTTGTAGACTCCTGGCTTAGGAATTTTGGAAGTTGAAGTCCACAAGTCATAAATGGGCCTTAGTTCCCAACCACTGGACTACAGCATTTTTTCTCAACCACCTCAAATTCTAGAAGCTAAAGTCCGCAAATCATAAAAGGGCCAAGGTTCTCCATCCCAGGTCTAAACAGAAGGATCCATGGAGATTCAGTTATCAGGGTAAACATAAAATAAAGGCATAAGTGCTTCAGAACCCCAAATGTACTATGAGACAAGGCAAAATACACAAATAGAAACGATTTGCACCTATACAACTCAGTATGCAATTTGAAAAACAGGAAATACCATGGAAAGCTAAGCAATCTTTAGGGAAGTGTTGAGGTTTCTGTGTATACAGGTTAAGATAGCTTTAAATAGCTTGGCTGAGCTCTGGATTACATGTATGCAGGAAGGCTAAGGTGTAAAATAGTCAGGAATTACTGCAAAGGGAGATGAGAAAATTCCTTGTAAACCGTGTGGCAAGTGCTGTGTAAAACCCTCCAGTGAATGTCGGTGGGATACAAAGACTTTGAGGGAGATTTCCTTGTGTTACTTTTTCTGCACAATAAAGTTTTTGCTAACACACAAAAAAAAGAATCAGACTGCCTGCACAGAGCTGCATCTCATATCCCCACCAAAGTGGTACCTAATTATATATTTGCATTGAACATTCTTTTGAACTCTTTGGTGGAGAGAAGCTGAAGCTAGTGATGGGAAATCCCTCCCGCCACTCTGCGCTAAGGTTTGAACCATTATAAAATCTGCTCAACTGGCTGTTATTCTTGACCTGAAATTGGAAAGTTATTAGCAGTTGAGTTCCTCTTTTGATAAATAATATACCCATAATAATTAGGAAACTAGAATTGCTTGGGTGTTGTGATAACCCACAAAGGCAACACAGCCAGGGAACCAGTATAAGTCCCTTTATTATCACCAACTGTGCCCCCAATGTCCCTTTCAACTCTCCGGCCTGGAGAGAGCTCTTCCACCAACCTGTAATAGTCTCCGGCTGACAATACTTCAGTCCCAACATTGCAAACAGAAAACTTCCAACTATAAATCCAACAAGGCAAGACAAGGTAATTGATCCAGCAGGGCGGCAGTAAATCAAACCAGTTGGGAGAATGCCAAGAACTCAGATAAGCAGTGAACACAAGATAAACTCAGGTTTTGTTCCTGACAACCATTTACCTCTCCTTTAAACTCCATCCCCAGGTGTGCCTTGTGATGGGAGTTGGTGCCCTTTCCTCCTTCGTAAGCCACGGAACCCACATTGCTCTCTTCTCTGTTCTTCCCTGGACTGCCTAGGATGAGGAGGGGGTGGGCTTTGGTCTTCATCTGAACCCACCTCCCTTGTTCTAACTCTCCCCTGCTCTGCCCAACCTGACTTTGCCCTTCCCTAGTTTCTTACACAGCCAATGGAGCCACTCTCTCGCTCTCCATCAGCTGTTTGTCTCCCCCTTCAAATTCAGACTCCGACAGGGACATGACAGGTTTCTTTCAAGTGTGTCACCAAGAACTAAACTATATTTGCCACTAAGGAGAAAGAGATTCCATCTACAAGTATCCAAAATACCATATTGCTAGTATGGGGAAATGATCAACCTTTCTACCTCAGATTTAAAGAAAATCAAAATACCTAAACTTGAGGTAGAATATTAGAAGTACGTGTTTTATCAATGTTCCAAGAGAGGTTCACATTAAATTTCTTAGAAAGGCTACAAGAGATGAGATTCTGGGGGCACAAAGGAGGCAAACGTTAAAATGCAAGGACAGAGAGATAGCCATCCTGAAACAAATCCCGAAGAAAGTAAGAGATAAAAGAAAAAAATATGCACTATTAGCAAAAAAAAATATTTGATAAAGGATTCTGGTTTCGGTGGCTTCTGCCAGAAGGTATGCTGATATTCTGGGAGGGCAGTAGAGTTAGAATTAATACAACTATGGAGGCGGAGGCCTTCATGGAAAAAAACAAAGCCCTCCTAGATAAAGCTGAAGACACTACACAAGATATGGGAGGTGCCGAGGCTTTGCTGGCAGGCGGGGCGGGGGGGGAGGCAACAATGAGAAAACTCAGATCACAGAAGTAAGTTAGAAAAATAGTGCAATTGCTGATGTAAGGAATCTTTTTGTTTGATACAAAATAAATGATTGAAACCATTGAAAAATAAGCTGTCAAAATCTAGTTAAGCAATAACATCTTGTTTATCATTATGTAAAAGTTATGAGAATTGGGGGGAACACCATTTCCTGCATGATGTAGCTCTCGAAATTTGTAACCATACCCATCACCCTTTTCCTTAAAATTTTGTAAAACTAATAAAAACATTTTTTTCAAAAAAAAAAAAAGAAGTACGTGTTTTATGCACTTAATATAACTCTTCAGACAAAACTGCCTATCAGAAAATTGCCATGATACAAGTATCTCACTTGACTCTAAGCTCAAAATCTTGAGACAAAATTTAACTCCAGGAGGAGGTGCATGAATTTAGAGAAGCAAAACAAGGCAAATTAGTTGAAGCCTTTCACGTTTTTTTAATGCAGCCCTTAGAAAGCTCTGCAGAGGAGGTCAAGAAATTAGTTTCAAAGGCACCCTCAGTCTCACAGTTATGATGTTTGGTGTGTTCCTTTCCGTCTTCCTTACTCTTTCAGGTAGATCTTCTCTCCTGATCAGAAATGACCATGATTAACTCCCTTATCAAATTTTACTATCATGCTCTCTTTATCTTTCCTTCTCAGGCTGTCACTCACAGGTTCAGTTGGTGGAGACAGGAGGGGATGTTGTAGCTCCTGGAGGTTCCCTCCGCATAACCTGTGAAGCATCTGGATTCACGTTCACAAGCTATCACATCAACTGGTTCCGTCTGGCTCCCAACAAAGAACTGGAGTGGGTGGCTGGAGTAGATGATTCAGGAAGTAGAAAATGGCACAGCTCTAAAGTCAAGGGAAGATTCACCATCTCTAGGGACAATCCCAAAACCTCAGTATATCTCCAGATGAACAGCTTGAAGGCCGAGGACTCTGCCTTGTATTGTTGTGCAAGGTCACCACAGTGACTCAATCTTCCTTCCAGCTTCTACAGTTTCTCCTGGGGCCTCTTGGGAGGAGAAATTGACAAGCAGACACCAAAACCCACAACTTCTTTCTTTCAGTTTCTCCTCTTAAGGGCTCCAGAACAATATCGTATGGGTAATCTATGACTTAAAGGGACACGGTGGCTCAGTGGCTTAGATGTGGAGCTTGTCGATCAGAAGGTAGGCAGTTCAGCGATTTGAATCCCTAGTGCCATATAACGGGGTGAGCTCCCGTTCCTTGTCCCAGCTTCTGCCAACCTAGCAGTTCGAAAGCATGTTAAAAAATGCAAGTAGAAAAAGAGGGACCATTTCGGTGGGAAGGCAACAGCACTTTGGCGTTGAGTCATGCCAGCCACATGACTACGGAGAAGCCTTCAGACAACTCTGGGTCTTCGTCTTAGAAACAGAAATTAGCACCACCCCTAGAGCTGGAAATGTCTAGCACACATGCACGGGAGAATCTTTACCTTTAATCTATGACTTACAACCATTTATTTACATAGTGATCATCTGAAGTTACAACAACACTGAAAAAAGTCACTCATTGCCATTTTTCACCCTTACAACCAGGGGTGAAATCCAGCAGGTTCTGGAGAACTAGTAGTGGACATTTTGAGTAGTTCAGGGTTCTCTTAAGTTTCTGCTTCAATTATTTATTTATTTATTATTTATTTATAAATAATAATAAATAAATAAATAATTTTGAGTAGTTCAGAGTTCTCTTAAGTTTCTGCTTCAATTCTTTGCACAGACTCAGATCCGTTTAAGCTCCCATTGGCTGAACTAATTGCTATGCCTATTCATTGGGTGACCTTGTTCCCATGTCTCTCACAGTCATGAATATTTTAACAGTAGATTAAATATATATAAGTATGGTTGCAAGAATTTGATATGTCCAGTTTAGTAAAAATAAGGACTAGGAGTGACATGACAGCAGTATCCCAATATTTGAGGGGTCAACTT
The DNA here is from genome assembly GCF_964273705.1 of Natrix helvetica. Lineage (NCBI taxonomy): Eukaryota > Metazoa > Chordata > Lepidosauria > Squamata > Natricidae > Natrix > Natrix helvetica. Next base: position 6,253,860 of record NC_138554.1, on the reverse strand, counting down.
ATTCTCCAAAGCACCAGAATGCAAGACAAGAAGCAATGGATGGAAACTAATCAAGGAGGGAAGCAACCTAGAATTAAGGAGAAGCATCCTGACCATGAGAACAATCAACCAGTGGAACAGCTTGCTTCAAATTTTTGGGTGCTCCATTACACAGACTTTGAAAAAGAGGTTGGACAGCTATTTTTTCTGGAGTGGTAAAGTGTATCTTGCTTGAGCAAGGGATTTGGACTAGAAGACCTCCAAGTTCCCTTTATCTCTGCAACTCTGTAATTCTATTATTCCATCTTGTACAATTTCTCCAAATATTTCCGGAGAGGGAATGCTGAGAACAAGAGGTTCAAACTTGCCACACCTTCCTCTCTGTTTCTCCTCTCGGAGGAGAAATATTGTACTGTTCTGACCCCCCTTCCTCCTCTGCCCACACAGAACATGCTCCAGAACAGTACAAGGTAACAAGATTTATTGCACAAAACAAACAGAAGGTTTCGTGGCAGCAAGCCACCAAGACAAAACTCACAAAAACAAAACACGAAAGCAGCTATCCAGCTTGCTAGAATTCCAGACTAGAACTTCTGGCATAAGTCTTCTGTTGACTGCTGCAAAGGGCGTATGCACAGTCAACCCTTTTATAACCTGGAGAGGAGCCTCCTGATCAGCAGCTGAGAGCCCTTACCGCCGATAATTGCGCCCTCTCTCCTTGCGTCTATGGGCGCGGTGATAACGAGCGTCCAGGAACTCCCTGGTCAGTTCTGACTCACTGTCTCGTGACTCCTCCCCACTGCTCCAAGGCATGGCATCGGGAGCCCCCCTCCTCTGGCTCTCACCACTGCTCCATGCCTCAGGTGCCTCCTGGTGGCCGACCAGACTCTCTGATCCCTGCTCAGCGTCGGAACCCTGTCCAGGGTCCCCCACCTCCTCTTGAGCCGACTCATAGGGACCCTCACTCTCGGAGTCTGGTGGCAGCGGCAACGGCTCCTGCTGGGCCACAACACTGTACAATGCATAAACAGGCACTGTCTGCCACTGGAGTGCAGCTGTCACAAAGGCACAAGCTCTCTCATCGCAAGCAGAGCAGACTGAGCCACAAAACAGAAGGCTGGAAAATGAAGAAGGGAAGAGATTCTAGAAAGAGTGCATAAAAGAGCAACAAAGATGATTAGGGGAGTGGAGGCTAATACATATTTTTTAAAAAATGGTTGCAGGAACTGGGTATGTCTAGTTGAATGAAAAGAAGGACTAGGGGAGACATGATAGCAGTCTTCCAATATCTCAGGGGTTGCCACAAAGAAGAGGGAGTCAAACTATTCTCCAAGGCACCTGAGGGTAGGACAAGAAGCAATGGGTGGAAACTAATCAAGGAGAGAAGCAACTTAGAACTGAGGAGAAACTTCCTGACAGTTAGAACAATTCATCAGTGGAACAGAAGTTGTCTCCAGAAGTTGTGAATGCCCCAACAGTGGAAGTTTTTAAGAAAATGTTGGACTAGAAGACCTCTAAGGTCCCTTCCAACTCCTATTCTATTCCTATTCCTATTCCTATTCCTATTCCTTTTCCTTTTCCTATTCTATTCTATTCTATTCTATTCTATTCTATTCTATTCTATTCTATTCTAGTCTAGTCTAGTCTAGTCTAGCCTAGTCTATTCCATTCCAATTTCTATTTCTATTTCTATTTCTATTCCTATTCCATTCCATTCTATTCCATTCCATTCCATTCCATTAGGAAGATCATTATGTCAACATTCAGCCATTCAACCTCTGTTTCCTTCCGCTGCAAATCACCCCACAAAATTGAGTCCTGAACAGATTGCCTGGAATCTGGGATGGATCATTCACCGGGGGACTGCACTTGACTGGAGTCATCCTCTCTCTGATACCTCAGACATGACTAACTAGATTTGATTCTATGGGGGTTCAAATGCTCTATTAAACACTGAACGCATGGTCTTCGCACAGCTTACGCCACTCGAGACAGTAGATCTCTTGAATATCTTTCCAGGTCCTGGTTCTCATTGGACTCAGGAATTGCATATTCTGAAGGACTTTTTAAAAGATGCATAAGGAAACCAAAACCAGCAAAGTCTTGCTAAAAAATGGAGTGCTGTGTTGAAATGCATATCAGAAAATGTAATGCCAGAGGGCTTGGCTACTGAGAAAAGAAGAAAAGTTCCCGGTTGTGTTCAGTGAGTTATTAGCACTGGAGGTCACCATTTGATAGGGAGGTCCCATAATACTCATGTTTTCCCAGAAATAAGACCCTGTCTTATATTTTTGCTGCCAAAAAAAGGCACCAGGTCTTATTTTCAGGAGGTGTTGTCCACTGATTTACCTCACTTGCGTGTGTCACCCCTGGCCTCTTTTTCGCTGTCAGAGGCCTTGATGAACTTATTTTGCTGCTGGCAAGGCCAGCAAAGTTTCTTGAAGGTCTCTGTAGCCCATAACAGAGTTCCAGATCGATCTGGAGCTCTGTTATCAGCTACAGAGGCCATTAGAAAAGCCTTGCTGGCTGCAGAAAAAATGGGCAAGGAAGGTGTCAGAGTGTGTGAGGCCTGGGTGCAACCACCTGACGGTAAGTAGTAGGGCAGCTCCACCCCATCTTCCCCACTCTAGCTTCCCCACTGGAATGGGTGGGGTCTTTATTAGGGCTTATTTTTTGGGGGTAGGGCTTATATTGGGTGCATGTGTAAACATCAAGCTATGGCTTACTTTCAGAGTAGGTTGTATTTTCGGGAAAACACAGTAATTAGAAAAGCAGAATATCTTGGGGGTCTTTCAGGTTTATCATTGAAAACTAAATTATCTTTAGTTGAGATATTTGTTATGTTTTCTTAGAGTTTGTTCCAGAAAAATCAAGTCCAGAAAGCACACATAGATAACTGATTCAGATCGATTCATTCACTTCTTTATATACTTAATAACAGATGAATAAATGTACCATACCAAGAGTAGATTCTTTCCATAATAATAATAATAATAATAATAATAATAATAATAATAATAATAATAATAATAATAATAATAATAATAATAATAATAATAATAATAATAATAATAATAATAATAATATTTAATGCTTCTAGACCGCCCACTCTCCCATGTGGTAGAAGTTACAAGCAGAACATAAGCAGGAGAGAACAGTTTCATTTCAGGGTTCAGAGCAGACAGAGTAGTTTCAGTTTCAATTCTCAGCACAGACTCAGATCTGTTTAAGGTCTCATTGACTGACTTAGTTGCTATGCCTATTCATTAGCTGACCTTGTTACCATGTCTCTGCCAGCGATGAATATTCCAACATTTCAGTTTGTGTACAAATTACATTCAAGTTTATTCCGTCCAGTTTTATATGGCTTAAAATGTCAATAATGCATGGAAGTGTAATTGAGGTGTAATCGGTAACATTTTCCCCTGCAGAACTAATAGGCATTAAACTACCTAAAAATTTTTTAAAAATGAAACCTGTATGTGAAAATTTGCTTAAATACCATCCATCATTCTTGAACTTAAATTGGAAAATGTGAGAGAAATATTAATCTCAGATATAGCTCAGCAAATTTACAATATCAGAATTATGCAAATGGGTTGAAGCCTTCCACAGCCTTAAAAACAGCTCTCATGAATACAAGTCGGGATAGGATACCAAAGAAATAACTTCAAGGGACACCACTGCTTTCAAAGTCATGAAGTTTTGCATCTTCTTTCTCTTCTTCCTCAGTCTTTCAGGTGCAGTAGATGGACTCCCTTAACCAAAAATGGCAATGGATAAACTTTTTATTTGTTTATTTAGTTTGTCAAACAGATAACAGGCATAAGTATAAACATAAATATGAACACAGTAAATAGGTACATATAAATGGAGACAGTAGGATAGGGATGGTAGGCACACTGGTGCACTTATGCATGCCCCCTTACAGACCTCTTAGGAATGGGGTGAGGTCAACAGTAGACAGTCTTAGCTTAAAGTTATGGGGGTTTGAGGATGTAACAACAGAGTCAGGCATTGACCACTCTGTTGCTGAAGTCGTATTTTCTGCAATTGAGTTTGGAGCAGTTTACTTTGAGTTTGTATCTATTGTTTGCTCTTGTCTTATTGTGGTTGAAGCTGAAGTAGTCATTGACAGGTAGGATGCTGTAGCAGATAATTTTGTGTACTACGCTTAGGTCAGACCGTAGGCGGCGTAGCTCTAGTTTCTCCTAGCCCAAAATTTCAAGCCTGGTGGCATAAGGTATTCTGTTGTGAGTAGAAGAGTGGAGGACTCTTCTCATGGAATACCTCTGGACTCTCTCAATTGTATTAATACCTGATATAAGTGTGGATTCCAGGCAGACGAGCTGTGTTCGAGAATTAGTCTAGAATTAGTCTAGAATTAGTCTAGTCTAGAAATTTGTATGCCCTAGTTTCTAATACAATATTACCAGAGAAGAAGCTTCGCAAGATTAGGTTGACAACTTTTAATGCCTTTTTGGCAATGCGGTTACAGTGAGCTCTGGCACTTAGATCATTTGAGATGAGTACTCCAAGCTCCTTGACAGAGTGAGGGCCATCTACGAGGGTCGTCCACTCTCCTTTTCACATTTTTCTCTGATCTCTTCATTATGTTTCCTTCACAGGCTGCCACTCACAGGTTCAGTTGGTGGAGACTGGAGGGAACACTGTAGATCTGGGAGGGTCCCTCCGCCTAACCTGTAAGGCCTCTGGATACACCTTCACATGCTGTGACATGCACTGGTTCCATCAGTCTCCAGAGAAAAGACTGGAATGGGTGGCTGGAGTGAGTTGGTCAGGAGATTATCAATCCTATAACCCTAAAGTCACCAGACGGTTCATCATCTCCAGGGACAATTCCCAAAGCTCAATTTATCTTCAGATGAACAGCTTGAAGGCTGAAGATTCTGGCTTGTATTACTGTGTAAGGGACACAGTGACTCAGTTCCCTTCCTGCTTGTACAATTTCCCCAATGGTCCCTTGAGAGGAGAAATAGAGAGGAAGAGGCCCAACTCACAATTTCTTCTTATCAGTTTACTTTATATGAGCCTTAGTGGCACAGTGGTTAAAGTGCAGTTACCACAGGGCTACTTCTGTTGCCTGCCAGCTGTCTGCAATTTGGCAGTTCAAATCTCACCAGGCTCAAGGTTGACTCATCCTTCCCTCCTTCCGAGGTGGGTAAAATGAGGAGCCAAATTGTTTGGGGGCAATAGGCTGACTCTATAAAACCACTTAGAGAGGGCTGTAAAACACTGTAAAGCAGTTTATAACTCTAAGTACTATTGCTATTGTCATTGCACTTCGTACAACGAAACTAAATGCCATCTTCAGTGTATATTATACATAAAACAAAACACACATCCTTCACATTCTATACAATTGAATGGACAACCCCATATATTGCATTAATATTGCACTATATAATCAAGTTCAATATAGTTACTGCTCTGGGATAGAAGTTGTTTTTAAGCCTATATATCCTTGTTTTTATTATCCGGTACCATCTGCCTGATGGTAATAGTTAAAAAAAGGGTTTCCGAGGATGTCATGGATCTTCAAGAATGTTTTGAACTTTCTTAAGGCAGCGGGAGCTATAGAGCTCTTCCAATGTTCTTATAATATGGGGACTATGCAAATTGGTTGGCATCTTTCACAACTTTAAATGGAGGCCTTGAGAATTCCCCCTGCAGAGAAGGTCAAGAACTTGTCATCAAGAGACACCAGCAGCTGCCACAATGATGTTTTACATCTTCTTTATTTTCCACCTTGGTTTTTCAGGTAGACGTTCTCTTCAACCCAAAATGGCCCTTGGTAAACTCCCCTTTTCTACTTTTCCTCTGACCCTTTTTTAATCTTCCCTTCTCAGGCTGTAACTCACAGGTTCAGTTTGTGGAGAGCGGAGGAGGTGTTGCAGCCCCTGGAGCTTCTCTCCGCCTAACCTGCAAAGCATCTGGATTTACCTTCAAAAGCTTTAACATACACTGGATCCGTCAGGCTCCAGAGGAAGGACTGGAATGGGTGGCTGGAGTGGATACTTCAGGGAGCACCAAATGGTACAATTCCAAAGTCACCGGAAGATTCACCGTCTCCAGGGACAATTCACAAAGTTCAGTTTATCTCCAGTTGAACAGCTTAAAGGCTGAAGACTCTGCCTTGTATCACTGCACTAGGTACACAATGACTCATTCTTCCTTGCAGCTTGTACAATTCCTCCAGTGGCCCCTTGGGAGAAGAAATTGAGAGGCAGAGGCTGCAACTCACAGCTTCTTTCTGTAGGAAAGATTAAAATATTTTCTATTTTTCTATCTATCTATCTATCTATCTATCTATCTATCTATCTATCTATCTATCTATCTATCTATCCATCCATCCATCCATCCATCCATCCACCCACCCACCCACCCACCCACCCACCCATCCATCTATCCATCTATCCATCTATCCATCTATCCATATATCTAGCTAGCTAGCTATGCATACACGTGTGTGTGTGTGTGTGTGTGTGTGTGTGTGTGTGTGTGTGTGTGTATGTATGTTCCAGCATAACTCTGGAATGCCTCGAGCAATTTCAACCAAACTTGTTACACAGATGACTTACTCTCTGGAAACAAATACTGTGGGGTAAGACACCCCTAACACTCCTTGGGGGGGGGGTGTTCTTTTATGATACAGCTTGTTGTGCCTTAAAATGGCTTCTACTGTACTGCCATAAAATGGCTTCTACTGCACAGTGCAGTGGAGTTGCCATGGTAATGGCTTCACAGTACTCCACACAGGGGCTCCCTCTGGTAAGGGGGAAAATCGAACATTAGAAATTACGTTTAGTCCAGATATTTCCCCCTGATAAATATATACTCGGGTAACACTGGGTTATCTGCTAGTTCCTAATATGAAAAAGAGGCAGGATAGAATATTTCTCCCAAAGGAGAAATGGAGAAAAATCTTAACAAAGGCAGACAGCATCCCGAGTTTTCCTGTCATAGAAAAATAGCCTGAAGCAGAAGCTTGAAGAGGCTGGCCTTTTGGAATGGAGATTTTGTATCCGTTCAGAAAGACTAGGTCGATCTATTCATAAGCAAAGAGATTCCAAATAAGCAACCCAATTAGGCAAGCCAAAGCTGACAAGATTAGCACCTAGGATTCGCGTTTCCCAGTTTGCCTGTAGAGCCAGCCATGACCCCTACAGATTCCTACATAGGAATCTGGTGACAGCCAATAAAATATTACAGGACACATTCTTACACAGCAACAAGAACATCAATCACAAAGCCCCAATGTATAAAAGCCCATCTATCTCAACCCCATTTTGTCAGCCATCCAAGAAACATACTGCTGCCTCTGAAGTTTCTGGAATATAAATAAGCGGAGACCTTTTCTCCTTACAGTGAGCCTTCATTTTATTTCCACCATCTTTCTCCTGGAGTGGAACTTCCAGGCCCCAAACAGGGTGTGTTGTGTGTGTGTGTGGGGGGGGGGGGCTGACCTCACCTTGTTTTGGCTTCCAGGTTGGTGCAGGAGGGCTTCTAGGCCCAAAACAGCCCTCTCATGCCCCGTCTTAGGCCTGGAAAGCCTCCTGCACCAACCCTGAAGCAAAAAAAATGGGTGAGGGGTGGGTGGGGCACATGCTTGGGGTGACAGGGGAACATGGGGAGGGGTGTCGCACATTCATGTGTGGGGGTTGCACATACAAGTTGCTTATCTATTAGAGATAGCTTAACAAGGGAAAAGGCTGTAAATTAAGAAACAATCCTCTGCTACCAATTTGTGAAGGGAAGTTTTCCCCCACCTTCAATTAGCGAGGTGCAGATCGCAACCCTTCCCAGTAGCATATCTCAGAATAAGCAAAAATAAAACCCGAGAACATGTTCTAATGAAAACAAACTTTAATATGAAAATAAAAATAAATCTTACTATCTAAGATTAGGGCTTAGGCCCAGGGTACCTGCGAGACCACCTACTGCCACCAATAGCCTCCCACCGTCCAGTACGATCCCACAGAGTTGGCCTCCTCAGGGTGCCGTCAGCCAGACAGTGTCGGCTGGTGACCCCCAGGGGGAGAGCCTTCTCTGTGGGAGCGCCTTCCCTCTGGAATGAGCTGCCCCCGGAGCTTCGCATAATCCCCGACCTCCGGTCCTTCCGACGCGCCCTAAAAAGTTGGCTTTTCCAGCAAGCCGGCCTGGCCTGTTAATTTTATTTAATTTTTTAAAATGTGAGTGTTATATAAATCGGGTTTGTTTTTTGGACTGTTTCTAATTTCCTTTTAACTTTTGTACTATGTGTTTTTTAATGCTGTACGCCGCCCTGAGTCCTTGAGAGAAGGGCGGCATATAAATCTAATAAATCCAATCCAAACCAATCCAATCTAATTGCTACATTCTGGCAAGAGCAATTGCTGCCCACCTTCTCCGGCAGGCAAACGGAGATCAGAAGGAAAGTACAAGAATGTGTGACGTATTCGGAAAACGTGTTAGGAGACATGCGCAGTAAATCATTGTCAGATAAGAAAAAACATTTCTACAGTATAACTCAGAATAGAGGCTCAAGTTAGACAAACAAATTAACGTAGTGACATGCATGCGTGGAGGCAGGGCACATGTGGTGGTCACATGTACATACATGCATATGTACCATTTCTTATTGTGGAAAATCAAAATTTATCTCCCATTTCTTCCTCGGTGATCTTTTTTTTTTAATGGTACATTTACTTCTCTTGTCTTTGAGGGTGAAACCACAAATCCCTCCAAACAACTGACTGAAATTTTTTTAAAAAATTCTATTCCTAAAATCCTGGTCTCAGGAAAGGAATATGTTAGCCACCGTGGAATAAATTTATAGTGTGGATGGAAGGAGCATGTTCTTATAAGAGGGGGACTATGCAAATTGGTTCAATTCTTTCACACCCTTAAATGTTGCAGTTCTTGGAAACTCCACTCTGCAGAGGAAGTCAAGAACTTCACTTCAAGAGACACCAGCGCTGTCACAATTATGTTTTGCGTCGTCTTTATCTTCTTCCTCAGTTTCTCAGGTCGTTGTTCTCTCATAAGCAAAATCAACAATTCATAAGATTCCCCCCCCCCCATGTTTTTCCTGATTCTACCTCTTCATCTTTCCTTCTCAGGCTGTCACTCTGCAGTTCAGTTGGTGGAGACTGGAGGAGGTGTTGTAACTCCAGGAAGGTCACTCCGTCTGTCCTGTAAAGCATCTGGATTCAACTTTGGAGACCATGGCATGGCCTGGTTCCGTGAAGCTCCTGAGAATGTACTAGAGTGGATGGCAAGTATTAGTTCTAATGGAGCTGGCCAATGGTACAACTCCAAAGTCAAAGGAAGATTCACCATCTCCAGGGACAATTTCCAAGGTTCTCTTTATCTCCAAATGAACAGCCTCAAGGCTGAAGACTCTGCCTTGTATTATTGTGTGAAGTACACAGCAACTCAATCTTCCTTCCACTTTGTACATTTTCTCCAGGGCTCCCTTGGGAGAAACAAATGAGAGACAGAGGCTGCAGCTGACAGCTTCTTTCTCTCAGATTCTTCTCTTAAGGGATCCAGGAAAATATGGTTCAAGCTTCAGTCTAGCAGCCACTGGCTCAGGAGTGCAGCTGTCAGAAAGGGAGACATTCTCATACAACAGACCACCGAATCAGCTAAGTAACACAGGTAGGGAACCAGGGTGGAAATATGCAAAGCTTCACCCATATTTCGAAGACAAGGTTTGGTGTTGGAGGGGTGAATTCTGGTAGCCAAAGGCTAATAAAGGGCAAAATGGATTTATTAAGAACAGATCAATGCTATTTTAGCCACTGCAGTGGTTGTTTAGTGGCACCAATTAATCTTGTTGCAGAAGGTTATACAATACAATACAATAGCAGAGTTGGAAGGAACCTTGGAGGTCTTCTAGTCCAACCCCCTGCCTAGGCAGAAAACCCTATACCATTTCAGACAAATGGCTATCCAACATCTTCTTAAAGACTTCCAGTGTTGGAGCATTCACAACTTCTGCAGGCAACTTCTGTTCCACTGATTCATTGTACTAACTGTCAGGAAGTTTATCCTCAGTTCTAAGTATCTTCTCTCTTTAATTAGTTTCCACCCATTGCTTCTTCTTCTGCCCTCAGGTGCCTTGGAGAATAGCTTGACTCCCTCTTCTTTGTGGCAACCCCTGAGATATTGGAACACTGCTATCATGTCTCCCCTAGTCTTCTTTCTATTAAACTAGACATACCCAGTTCCTGCAACTGTTCTTCATATGTTTTAGCCTCCAGTCCCCTAATCCTCTTTGTTGCTCTTCTCTGCACTCTTTCTAGGGTCTCCACATCTTTTCTACATCGTGACGACCAGAACTGAATGCCGTATTCCAAGTGTGGCATTACCAAGGCATTATAAAATGGTATTAACCCTTCACGTGATCTTGATTCTATCCCTCTGTTGATGCAGCCTAGAACTGTGTTGGCTTTTTTGGCAGCTGCTGCACACGGCTGGCTCCCCACTCTGCCCAGCTGCTGCACATTCCTTGCCTCCCCACTCTGGTGGATCAGGTAGATGTAACTAGCAAGAAAGCCCTGAAACAGTGCAGAAAATTAAAATAAAAACAGCCTTTTCCCTTAGAAGAGTAAAGATCCTGAGGCAAGCACTCAAGAGATAATTGCAAGTCTGGGCAGAGTGCCAAAAGCTATTAATAGAAATAACAAAGGAGATCCAGAAAATAGTCAAAACCAGCTAAAAATAACTCACCAGAACTCCCTTTTTCTTGCCCCCTGACAGGATTAACATCCAGTATAGGAAAGGCAAAGATCCTGAGACAGGATGAGCCCATTAAGGCCAGAAGACAGGATCCAGGGCAATTGCTTCAACCAAAAGCACACATCAAATCCCATCAAACTGTAAGGAGCTTCAAAGGAAAATCAAGTATAAGAAGGCAAGGGTTTGCCTCCCCAATTGGCTTGCATGCCAGGAATTGTATTATTGTGCAACAGGCACTTCTGACTGAATTTCCCTTTAAACTTTTTACAATTTCTCCAGGGGTCCCTTGAGAGGAGAGGCTGGAAGGAAGAGGCCCGACCTTGTCTCTACTTCCTCTGAGCTTCTCCATCTAAGTGCCAGAGCTCACTGTTGTCAAGGTTCTGCGGGAAGTTATCACCCAGCCCTCTCCCAGAAAAATGAAATATCCTAGGAAATATTGAAAAGGCAGAATATTTCTCTGGATGTGAAAAGAAAAAAAAACATGTTTTATTAAAGAGAGAATAGCTCCCTGTAGCTTCCTGCCCATCCCCACTTTGTCAATGGGCCATTAAGAAGGCCAAGCTAGCTCACTTGACATAATAAAGAGTTCTCCCCTTCAGCTCCAGGGGGATGGGATTAAGGCATGTTAATATTAGCCTTTTACCCAACTTCCCACATGGCATCTGAGAACTCAACCAAACCTGGATTCAAAACTCAGCCTAGAGAGTTGCCCCTGCATGGCCCCATGGCAGTCTGACAACCAATCAGAATACAAGATCAAGATCAAAGGCCAGAGAGGGCATAAAACCAGGGACTCAGCTTCTCTTCCTTCCCCTTCTCTTCTCTTTTCTCCACCAACATTGAAGCATGTGAACCAATAAACCATCTTTCCAAGCAGCCTCCATGTCTCCAGTGTCTTTTTCCCCACTTGGAGCCGAACCCAGAGGGGCATTTCTTTCAACAGTTCCAAATAGCATCCAAAAGTAAATCAGAGTCCAAGGCAAAGTATTGCTCAAAGTTCCAATTTATTAAAAGAGACATGTTGGCACATCTGGGAAAACCCAAATCTGAAAGCTTCCCAGTTTTCCCCACCCAGTTGAAAGTTCAAGATCTTGCCCACACATCCACAAGTCCATCAGCTGGTCCAATCTCCCACTGCCACGCTGGCAGCTTCCGCCCATCCAGTTCCGGTCAGGTGCAGAGGTGCAGAGACAAAGGATGACCTTGGCTTTCTAGAAAGAATGTTGTTATAGCTACATTTATTTATTTATTTATTTTATTTATTTGGACTTATTAGTCGCCCCCTCTCCCCACAGGGACTCGGGGCGACGTACACAAGCAACAGTCAGCACAATGTCATACAGAGGAGGTAAAAAATAAATAAATAATTACAATACTCAAAAAGGTTAAAACCCCAATAACATTAATAGTTTAAAAACTAAAATTAACAATTAAAAAATGACCTAGGGGTGGATAAGTTGTCGAGTTATGCCAGGCCGGCTAGCCGAAACAGGTGGGTCTTCAGTTTACTGCGGAAGGAGCGGAGATCGGTTGTTGTTCTAATGTCTGGGGGGAGGTCGTTCCAAAGGGTAGGGCCCGCCACAGAGAAGGCCCTACTCCTGGGCACCGCCCTCTGACACTCTCTGGAGGACGGCACCCGGAGGAGTCCCTCTCTGTGCGAGCGAATAGGTCGCAGGGATGTGTGGGGCAGGACACAATCCTGCAGGTAACTAGGCCCTATGCCATGGAGCGCTTTGAAGATGGTAACTAACACCTTGAAGCGCACCCGGTAGGCCACAGGAAGCCAGTGCAGCTCGCGCAGGAGAGGTGTTATATGGGAGAACCTCGATCTCCCCATAATTACCCGCGCGGCTGCATTCTGGACCAACTGCAGTTTCCGGGTGCACCTCAAGGGGAGCCCCATGTAGAGAGCATTACAGTAGTCCAGGCGAGACGTCATCAGCGCGTGAGTGACTGTACATACCATCTAACTCCCCCGCTTCCATTTTTCAATCCCTCCTCCCATTTTTTCCACAATAGAAAATGAATAGTAGAAAAGTAAAAAGTGTGGCCGGCCAAAGAACCAACAGAAAAGATGGCTGCAGGCCTGACACCTTCCTAAATTAAAGAAATTCTGCTTTCTAGCACCCAGTTCCATGTCAGTTCTACCTCAGCGCCGATGATTGCTTGCCAGCTGGGGGAATAAACTCAGAAAAATTTCTTCCAATAGGACAATTCGTGTGTCATTACAAAAATCTCTTCTAAAAAAAAATCCCCAAATTTTCTTTCCTTTGCAAGTCAGAAGAGGGCACTGGAGGTTCAAATATTATAAAACACCCTTAATCTCAAGCATTTCACCTACTAACTATGGTTAACATGAACTCTAGATTCAAGGATTCAGAGAACTGATTGAAATAGAGGACATTTAGAAGGGTCTTCAGAAGAGTAAACAGAATACTTTGAAACAAATGTTGAATTCCACCCAAGGGACTACATCTCTTCCATGGTGGGGAAAGGTCCAGTAATGTTGAAAATACATCTGAATAATATTTGAAAAGCAGGGAGGAAAATGTGAGGGCAGAGAAAGAATGATAAAAGAAAATATATATTTTAATTTATTTTTTAAAAAAAGAAAAGTTCTGAAAGAGGTAGTAAAAGTCATCTGATTTAATTTATATTGATCTTTGTTATATGGATTCTGTATTTTACCACTTTTTAAAATCTCTGGTCTTTTTTTTTAAAAAAAAAACTTCTGATGGGGATTTTTTTTTTGTCTAATCATTTTTATTGCAAAAAATTAAAATTTATCTCATACTAGCCGATAACCCAGGGTTGCCTGGGTATTTATTTATAGGGGGAAAATGTCCGGACCAAGCACAATTTCTAATGGATTTTCCCTCTTACCAGAGGGAGCTCCCTTGTGGAGTACTGTGAAGCCATTACCATGGTAACTCCACTGCGCTGTACAGTAGAAGCCATTTTACAGCAGTACAGTAGAAGCCATTTAAAGGCACAACAGGCTGCATTCTTAACAGAACACACTCCCCGAGAGGTGTTAGAGGCGTCTTACCCCCACAGTATTTTCTTTTCCAGAGAGTAAGTCATCTATGTACCAAGTTTGGTTGAAATTGCTTGAGGCATTCCAGAGTTATGCTGGAACACACACACACACACACACACACAGAGAGAGAGAGAGAGAGAGAGAGAGAAAGAGAGATGGGGGAGGGAGGGAGAGGGACAGACAGAACAGACAGACATTTATATATGTAGATTTCTTCCTCAGTGATCATTTTCTTAGTGTACATCTCCTTCTCTTTTCTTTGAGAGTAAAACCACAATCCCCCAATCAACAATTAAAAATTGTCTATTCCTAAAATCCCGGTCTCAGGAAAGTGTTGTATGTTTGCCACCATGGGATGAATTTATAGTATGAATGGAAGGAGCATGTTCTTATCATATGGGGACTATGCAAATTGGTTCAATTCTTTCACACCCTTAAATGTTGTAGTTCTTGGAAACTCCACTCTGCGGAAGAAGCCAAGAAACTAGCTCCAAGAGACACAAGCACTGCCATAATTATGTTTTGCATCTTTGTTGTCTTCTTTCTCAATCTTTTGGGTAGATGTTCTCTTGTAACCAAAAATTGACAATTGGTCAGCTCTGCTTTTCCAGTTTCCCCTGATCCCTTCTTTATTTTCCTTCTCAGACTGTCACTCACAGGTTCAGTTGGTGGAGACTGGAGGAAACGCTGTTGTAGCCCCTGGAAGCTCCCTCCATCTTACCTGTAAAGCATCTGGATTCACCTTTGCAAGTGCTTACATGGACTGGGTCTGTCATGCTCCAGAGGAAGGACTGGAATGGATGGCTAGAATTAGTGATACAGGAAGTAGCAAATTGTACAAATCCAAAATTGCCGAAAGATTCACCATCTCCAGGGATAATTCCCAAAGTTTTCCTTATCTGCAGATGAACAGCTTGAAGCCCGAAGACTCTGCCTTGTATTATTGTGCAACAGACTGAACTGAAGTTCCCTTTAAGCTTTTACAATTTCTCCAGGGGTCCCTTGAGAGGAGAGGCTGGAAGGAAGAGGCCTGACCTTGTCTCTACTTCCTCTGAGCTTCTCCATTCATAACCCCTAGAGATATTGCAGCCTCTGCCACTGGATTGCAGGTGTCAAAAAGAAACATGTTATCTTCTCAAACCAAAGAAGCAGGCAGAAGCACTGAAAGAGAAATGTTCAGATGTAAGCTGTAAGATCTTGGTACTTATAGTCAATCTTAGCTGATCTTCTAAGAAATTTGACCTCTGGTGGGAGAAAACTACAGTAATATTGAAGATACATTAGATTAAAAGTGGAAAAGTATAGGGGGGAGGAATACAATGGAGGGATATAGGGAGGTGGACTGCACTCTTCTAAAATGCAAGATAGCCACCAGGAAGAAGGTGAAATGAAAATAGACTTTTCTACCTAAAGCTACACTGTCATCAGTAGTGGGATTAAAATGATTTAACAACTGGTTGTCTGCCCTAATGACCAGCTGGGTAGGCAGGGTTTGGTAGTCATGTGACTGGGTGGGTGCGGCCAACTCAACATCACTCATGTCAATGGATACAGCCTTTGCTGTTACAATGTAAAAGAATAAGGTTCTACATTTAGGGAACAAAAACGGAATGCACAGGTACAGTATAGGTGGTACCGTGCTCAATAGTAGTAACTGTGAGAGGGATCTTGGAGTTCTAGTGAACAACCATTTAAATATGAGCCAGCCGTGTGCAGCAGCTGTCAAATAAAGCCAACACAGTTCTAGGCTGCATCAACAGAGGGATAGAATCAAGAGCACGTGAAGTGTTAATACCACTTTATAATGCCCTGGTAAGGCCACACTTGGAATACTGCATTCAGTTCTTGTTGCCACGATGTAAAAAAGATGTGGAGACTCTAGAAAGAGTGTAGAGAAGAGCAACAAAGAGGATTAGGGGACTGGAGACTAAAACATATGAAGAACGGTTGCTGGAACTGGGTATGTCTAGCTTAATAGAAAGAAGGACTAGGGGAGACTTGATAGCAGTATTCCAATATCTCAGAGGTTGCCACAAAGAAGAGGGAGTCAAACTATTCTCCAAAGCGCTTGAAGGGCAGAACAAGAAGCAATGGGTGGAAACTAATCAAGGAGAGAAGCAACTTAGAACTGAGGAGAAACTTCCTGACAGTTAGAACAATTAATCAGTGGAACAGAAGTTGCCTCCAGAAGTTGTGAATGCCCCAACACTGGAAGTCTTTAAGAAGATGTTGGATAGCCATCTGTCTGAAACAGTACAGGGTTTCCTGCCTAGGCAGGGGGTTGGACTAGAAGACCTCCAAGGTCCCTTCCAACTCTACTATTGTATTGTATTGTATAATGTAATAAGGGTTAACCGGCGAGGCAGTTTCTGTAAGCAGGACAATAAAGATGAGGCTAGAAACAACACCAGAATGTTTCCTTCCTGCCTTCCTTGCAGGATTAGCCCTGTAAAGTGGAAAAACAAAAAGCAAAAGGAGATTTCTTCCAACAACCGGTTCTCCGAACTACTTAGAATTCTCTAAGGTTCTCCCGAATAGGTGCGAGCTGGCTGAATCGAACTCTGACTGTCATAAAAATAACAAAATTAATAGAGAAACAATCGCACCATGGAAGAATTAGAAAACCTTAAAATGTGGTAATAGATGAGTGCCCAGTTATTGCACCATTTTATTAAAGACCAGTTGTGGTTCAGTCACTAAGTCTGACTCCTTGCAACCTTGTCCTCCACAGCACAGAAGGCACCCATGTCTTCCCCTGTCCTCCATTATGATCTGTCTCTGTTGGGTGGCCTTGCAAGCTTAGCTCATATACATTTTGAGCCATGCAAGCCCCTTCATCATGTCCAGGCAGTGACCTGTGAAGAAGAAAGGAAAATATTATTCACTTAACTGGGTGAAAATTAGTTATTCTCTATTCCTAAAATCTGGTTCCTCAAACCATAAACTTGAAACCTTGGGATGTATTTATAATTCGAATGGAAGGAACATCTTATTATAATATGGACAGCGGTGGGATTCAGCCGGTTTGCACTGGTTTGGGAGAACTGGATGTTAACTTTCTGAGCAGTTGGGTGAACCAGATGTTGGAAGAAATCTCTTTCCAACAGCCTTTTTTTCCCCACCTTAAGGGGTTTAACCTGTCAGGAAGGCAGGAAGGAGATGTTCTACTCTGCCTCTGTGCATTGTTTCTAGCCTAATCCTGCTTATTCTCAATGTGAGTGACATTGAGTTGGCCATACCCAACCCATCACATGACCGCCCAGCCATGTTTACCCAGGTGGTCATTAGGGCAGAGAACTGGTTGTTAAATTATTTGAATCCCACCACTGAATATGGGGACTATGCAAATTAGTTGAACTCTTCCTCACTCTTAAATGCAGACCTTAGAGACTCTGCTCTGTAGAAGTCAAGAAATCAGTTGCAAGAGACACCAGAACTGACACAATTATGTTTTGCATCATTGTTATCTTCTTCCTCAGTCTCTCGGGTCATTGTTCTCTCATAAGCAAAAAGAACAATTCATAAGATTCCCCCCCCCCCCATGTTTTTTCCTGATTCTACCTCTTTGTTTTTCCTTCTCAGGCTGTCACTCAGTGGTTCAGTTGATGGAAACTGGAGGAGGTGTTATAGCTCCAGGAAGGTCACTCCGCCTGTCCTGTAAAGGATCTGGATTCAGCTTTGCAGGCCATACAATGGCTTGGGTCCGTGGAGCTCATGAGTATGTACTAGAGTGGGTGGCAAGTATTGATTTTAATGGAGCTAGCCAATGGCACAACTCCAAAGTCAAGGGAAGATTCACCATCTCCAGGAACAATTCCCAAAGTTCTCTTTATCTTCAAATGAACAACCTGAAGGCTGAGGACTCTGCCTTGTACCATTGTATTGTTATGCAAGGTCCACATTGACTCAACCTTCCTTCCAGCTTGTACATTTTCTTCAGTGCTCCCTTGGGAGAAAAAAAAATTGAGACCCAGAGGCTGCAACTCACAGCTTCTGTCTCTCAGTATCTCCTCTTAAGGGTGTCAGGAAAATATTCACTCTAGAAGCCACTGGCTCAGGAGTGCAGCTGTCAGAGAGGGAAACGTTCTCATACAACAGACAGCAAAATCAGCGGAATCACAAGAAGAAAACATGGGTGGAAATAAGCAACGATTCACCCATATTTTGAAGACAAGGTTTGCTGTTGGCAGGGTGAATGCTGCTGGAAAGAGGCTAATAAAGGGCAAAACAGAGTCATTAAGGAAAAGTCAATGCTATGTGAGTCATCACAGTGATTGTTTAGTGACACCAATTAATCCTGTTGCGGAAGGTTCTTCCTTTTCCAGGGCAAGTTGGACATGGAAATGGACAATTCATGTTTCATTACACGTGTCTTTTCTTTAAAAATCCCCAAATTTTCTTTCATTGACAAGTCAGAAGAGGGCACTGGAGGTTCAAATATTATAAAACACCATTAATCTCAAACATTTCACCTCCTAACTAGGGTTAACATGAAGACTAGATTCAAGGATTTGGAGAACTGATTAAAATAGAGTGTCAAGGTTCCCACAGATGCCCTAATGAATTCATGAGTCTCGAGCCAAGTTTCAAAACAAAACCAGTTATTTATTAGGAGCAGCATGTTGGCATCTACTCGAGTGAGGTCAACTCTGCCGCATGTAGTTTATGGTTCAACTTTCACCCTGTTTCCCCCCTCCTCTCAGTCTGTGTCATAAATCACATACTCCAACGAGGCTGTAGAAATCCATGCCTCACAAACCGCCTTTGGTAATCTGAGATCTGACCCTGGAAGAAGGTTTGCGTAGAATGTGCTCCCCACTTTCTGTCCTTGGCAACTCGAGAGCAGACTAGAAATGCTTTTGCAAGTTGTCATAGAGGACATTTAGGAAGGTCTTCAAAACCATAAATGGAATACTTTCAAACAATTTTGAATTCCATCTAAGAGACTTCATTGCTTCCGTAGTGGGGAAAGATCCAGTAATGCTGAAAACACATCAGAATAAAAGTTGAAAAGCAGGGAGGGGAATTTGAGGGGCATAGAAAGAATGATAGAAGAGAATACAGATGTTATTTTTTTTAAAAAAAAGGTTTGAAAGAGATAGTGAAAGTCATCCGATCTTTGCTATAAGGATTCTGTATTTTAATACTTTTTAAAATCTTTTTTAAAAAAAAACTTTTGATGGGAAATTTCTTTTTTTTTTCTAACCATTTCTTATTGTAAAAAATTGAAATTTATCTCCTATCTCTTCCTCGGTGATCATTTTCTTGTGGTAAATCTCCTCATGTCTTTGAGAGTGAAACCACAATTCCCCAATCAACTGACTGAAAATTAAAAATGGTCTATTCCTAAAATCCTAGTCACTCGGTGGCTAAGAGGCTGAGCTTGTCGATCAGAAAGCTCAGTAGTTTGGCAGTTCGAATCCCTAGTGCCACATAATGGAGTGAGCTCCCGTTACTTGTCCCAGCTTCTGCCAACCTAGCAGTTCAAAGTCATGTGAAAAATGCAAGTAGAAAAACAGGAACCACCTTTGGTGGGAAGGTAGCAGCATTCCGTGCACCTTCGGCGTTTAGTCATGCTAGCCACATGACCACGGAGACGTCTTCGGACAGCACTAGCTCTTCGGCTTTGAAATGGAGATGAGCACCACCTCCTAGAGTCGGGAATAACTAGCGCGAGGGGAACCTTTACCTTTACAAATTCTGGTCTCAGGAAAGTACTATATGTTCGCCACCATGGGATGAAGTTATATTCTGGATGGAAGGAGCATGTTCTTATCATATGGGGACTATGCAAATTGGTTCAATTCATTCACACCCTTAAGTGGAGTTCTTGGAATTGCCACTCTGCAGAGGAAGTCAAGAACTTAGCTTCAAGAGATAACAGCACTGTCACAATTATGTTTTGCATCTTTGTTATTTTCTTTCTCAGGATTTCAGGTAGATGTTCCCTTGTAACCAAAAATTGACAGTGGTCAACTCTGCTTTTCCTGTTTCCCTTGATCCCTTCTTTATCTTTCCTTCTCAGGCTGTCACTCTGAGGTTCAGCTGGTGGAAACTGGAGGTGTCGTAGTTCCAGGAGGGTCATTCTGCCTGTCCTGTAAAGCATCTGGATTCAACTTTGCAGCCTATAACCTGGCCTGGGTCCGTGGAACTTCTGAGAATGTATTAGAGTGGGTGGCAAGTATTCACTCTAATGCAGCTAACCAATTTTACAACTCCAAATTTAAAGGAAGATTCACCATCTCCAGGGACAATTCCCAAAGTTCTCTTTATCTCCAAATGAACAACCTCAAGCCTGAGGACTCTGCCTTGTATTATTGTACAACAGACACAGTGACTCCCCTTCCCTTCAAGTTTGTACAATTTCTACTAGGTCCCTTGGGAGGAAGAGGTTATCCTTGCTGCTGCTCTCCCTCAACTTCTTCATTCAATTGTCTCTAAAAATATCTGTGTTCCAGCATAACTCTAGAACGCCTCGAGCAATTTCAACCAAACTTGGTAGACAAATGACTTACTTTCTGGAGCAAATACTGTGGGGGTAAGGCACCCCTAACATCCCTTGGGATTTGTGTTCTGTTAAGATACAGTCTGCTGTGCCTTTAAATGGCTTCTACTGTACAGTGCAGTGAAGTTGCCATGGTAATGGCTTCACAGTACTCCACAAGGGGGCTCCTTCTGGTACAGGGGAAAATCCAACATTAGAAATTATGTTTGATCTGGGCATTTTCACCCTATAAATAAATACCCAGGCAACTCCAGGTTATCGACTAGTAAGTTATAATTGACCTTGTACAATTTTTCCAGAGGTCCCTTGAGAGGGGAGATCATCCTTGCTGCTGCTCTCACTCAACTTCTTCATTCAATTGTCCCTGAAAAATCTGCATCAGTTATAATTGTGCAGATTCTGCCCTGGAGTACCACAGGACTGGATCCATCCTTGTTGATATTCCTTAGACATCTGTAGCTAGATGTTATTCTACTTGATTCAAAGGCTCAATCAGGATTTTAACTCATGGTCCTTCATCTCTTAGATGACTATACAGTGCATTATTTGAACACCTTCACAGGCCCTGGTGCTTGTTGGTCTCAGAAAGAGGATACAATGATAGAATATTTGAAAGAAAGACAGTCTAAACACAACATCAACAGCAGTTCTAGAGCAGAGCAGAACAGAACATATGGAAGAGAAGTGAAGGAAAGCAGTATGTAAAGCAGTATGAAGTGGTACTACTATACTGCTGTAAAATGGCTTCTACTGTTCAGCGCAGTGGAGTTGCCATGGTAATGGCTTCACAGTCCTTCATCTCTTAGATGATTATGCGGTGCGTTAGTTGAACACCTTCACCAGCCCTGGTGCTCATTGGTCTCAGAAAGAGGATACAATGACAGAATCTTGGAAAGAAGCACAACCTGAACACAATGTCAACAGCAACTCTGTACCAAAGAATAGAACAGAATAGAACAGAAAACAGGGAAGGGAAGACAGAGAATAGAATAGAATAGAATAGAATAGAATAGAATAGAATGGAATGGAATGGAATGGAATGGAAGGGAAGGGAAGGGAAGGGAAGGGAAGGGAAGGGAAGGGAGCGGAATGGAATGGAACAAAACAGAACAGAACAGAATAGAACAGAAAATAGGGAAGGGAAGGGAAGACAGAGAATAGAATAGAATAGAATAGAATAGAATAGAATAGAATGGAATGGAATGGAATGGAATGGAAGGGAATGGAATGGAATGGAATGGAATGGAATGGAATGGAATGGAATGGAATGGATGGGAAGGGAAGGGAAGGGAGTGGAAGGGAGCGGAATGGATGGGAATGGAAGGGAAGGGAGTGGAAGGGAGCGGAATGGAATGGAATGGAACGGAATGGAACGGAATGGAATGGAACAAAACAGAACAGAACAGAACAGAACAGAACAGAATAGAATAGAACAGAAAATAGGGAAGGGAAGTGAAGACAGAGAATAGAATAGAATAGAATAGAATAGAATAGAATAGAATGGAATGGAATGGAATGGAATGGAATGGAAGGGATGGGAAGGGAAGGGAAGGGAAGGGAAGGGAAGGGAAGGGAAGGGAAGGGAAGGGAAGGGAAGGGAGCGGAATGGAATGAAACGGAATGGAATGGAACGGAACAAAATGGAACGGAACAGAACAGAACAGAATAGAATAGAACAGAAAATAGGCAAGGGAAGACAGAGAATAGAATGGAGTGGAATGGAACGGAACAGAACAGAATAGAATAGTTGGAAGGGACCTAGGAGATCTTCTAGTCCAACCCTCTGCTCAGGCAGAAAGCTGTATACAAACAAATGGTTATGGTTTGTCCATCTTGGGTGGCCCTGCACTTGGGTGGCCCTAGATCATAGCTTCTTTGAGCTACACAAGCCCCTTCACCATGTCCAAGCAGTGATTCATGAAGGAGAAAGAAGAGCATTCTTCATTAAACTGGCTGAAAGTTAAATATCCTCTATTCCTAAAATCCAGTTCCCCAGACCATAAGCTTGAAACCTTGGGATGAATTTATAAATCGAATGGAAGGAACATCTTCTGACAATATGCGGACTATGCAAATTAGTTGAACTCTTCCTCGCCCTTAAATGCAGACCTTAGAAACTTCGTTCTATACAGGAAGCCGCGAAATCATTTGCAAGAGACAGCAGAACTGACACAATTATGTTTTGCATCGTCTTTATCTTCTTCCTCAGTCTCTCAGGTCATTGTTCTCTCAAAAGCAAAAAGAACAATTCATAAGATTTCCCACGTTTTTCCTGATTCTACCACTTTGTCTTTCCTTTTCAGGCTGTCACTCAGCAGTTCAGTTGGTGGAGACTGGAGGAGGTGTTGTAGCTCCAGGAAGGTCACTCCGCCTGTCCTGCAAAACATCTGGATTCAACTTTGCAGGCTACAACATGGCCTGGGTCCATGAAGCTCCTGAGAATGTACTAGAGTGGGTGGCAACTATTAGTTCTGATGGATCTGGCCAATGGTACAACTCCAAAGTCAAGGGAAGATTCACCATCTCCAGGGACAATTCCCAAAGTTCTCTTCATCTCCAAATGAACAGCCTCAAGGCTGAGGACTCTGCCTTGTATTATTGTACAAAAGACACAGTGACTCCTCTTCCCTTCGAGCTTGTGCAATTTCTCCACAGGTCCCTTGAGAGGAAGTGTTCATCCTTGCTGCTGCTCTTGCTCAGCTTCTTCATTCAATTGTCCCTAAAATATCTCTATCTCTATCTCTATCTCTATCTCTATCTCTATCTATTTATCTATCTATCTATCTATCTATCTATCTATCTATCTATCTATCTATCTATCTATCTATCTATCTATCATCTATCTATATCTATCTATCTATCTATCTATCTATCTATCTATCTATCTATCTATCTCTATCTCTATCTCTATCTCTATCTCTATCTCTATCTCTATCTCTATCTCTATCTCTATCTCTATCTCTATCTCTATCTATCTATATCTATATCTATATCTATATCTATATCTATATCTATATCTATATCTATATCTATATCTATATCTAAATCTAAATCTAAATCTAAATCTATATATCTATATATCTATATATTTGTGTTACAACCCCTGGTATGCCCAAATATGGGAGGGAGCTCACTACTCCCCCTTTCTGTCCTTCGGCTCATCACAGAGGACCATCCAGGCAGAAAACCATATTTTTATTTTTAATGTTGCCCTTTATTTATTTATCAGCACAAATACACACACACACACACACACACACACACACACACACACACACACAATCTATTCCATATCCATATGTGTGTTTGTGTGTGTATCTATATAATCTCTCTCTCTCTCTCTCTCTCTCTCTCTCTCTCTCTGTGTGTGTGTGTGTGTGTGTGTGTGTGTGTGTTCCAGCATAACTCTTGAATGCCTTGATCACTCTCAACCAAACTTGGTACACACATGACTTGCTCTCTGGAATCAAATATTATGGGGGTAAGACACCCCTAATACCCCTTGAGGAGTGTTCTTTCACAATTCAGCCTGTTGTGACTTAAAATGGCTTCTACTGTACTGCTGTAAAATGGCTTCTACTGTTCAGAGCAGTGGAGTTGCCATGGTAATGACTTCACAGTACTCCACAAGGGGGATCCCTCTAGTAAGGGGGAAAATCCAACATTAGAAATTACACTTCTAAATATAAATATAAATATATATATATATATATATATATGTGTGTTTGTGTATGTGTTGTATTTGTGCTGATAAATATATATGGATATAAATTGTAAACAATAATTAAGAAAAGAGGTATAAAAATTTGTTAAAATTAGAGCATTATGTTAAAAATGTAGTGATAATGGATAAAGTTATATAAATAATTGATAATGATAACAATGCATATATATGTATTGGCTTGATAAGAGGAAATTTGGTAAAAAATTAAATGGTGAAAAAAGGGGGAAAAGTAAGTTAAATTTAGTCAAACTATTGTTAAATAAATGACTGATAATGATAATAATGTAATAATTCGTATTGACAGGATAAAAGGGAAATTGGATATAAATTGCAAACAATGGTTAAGAAAAGAGGTCTAAACATTTTGTTATTAAACATAAATATATTTTTTTTGAACGTGTTATAAAGATATAATGTGACTGGATGATATTGAAAATAGATAAGGGAATGGTTTTGTTTTACATTTTGGAATGTTTGCTATAAAGGGACGTTAAAACAACTATAGTCCTATGAAGGATAAGGTATGATGATATCAATATACATATAAATATATGTGGTGTAAAATATATAACTTATATAACTGTGGAAGGGATACACAAAAGTTCTTTGTAACTAATTGACAGACTTTCTACAATTTGTAATGGAAGATGATTTTGTTTGTGTTACAACCCCTGGTATGCCCAAATATGGGAGGAAGGTCACTACTCCCTCTTTCTGTCCTTCGGC
Source organism: Natrix helvetica (assembly GCF_964273705.1). Lineage (NCBI taxonomy): Eukaryota > Metazoa > Chordata > Lepidosauria > Squamata > Natricidae > Natrix > Natrix helvetica. Next base: position 6,229,140 of record NC_138554.1, on the reverse strand, counting down.
TCATCACAGAAGACCATGCAGGCAGAAAACCATATTTTTATTTTTAATGTTGCCTTTTTATATTTGTGTTGTATTTGTACTGATAAATAAATAAAGGGAGACTAGTATAGATCTATTTCGAGCTAATTAGCTCTCATCAGCTAGCCATACCCTTACTGGGATTTGAACCTGGGCTGTATTATATCTTAGGCAGGAGTCTTAGCCACTAAGCTGGCTCAACTGATAAGGAGGAGAGCCTGTGGCTTAGTGGCTAAGAGCAATTACACTTCTGGGGGCACAGGGAAAACATTTTAAGTAATTTAATTGTTGCCAAAATCACAGCTCAGGGAGAAGATGCTCTTGCAGGCTTCACAGTACTCCACAAGGGGGCTCCCTCTGGTAAGGGGGAATATCAACATTAGAAATTACATTTGGTCCGGACATTTTCGCCCTATAAATAAATATCCGGCCAACACTGAGTTATCAGCTAGTAAGTTATAGTTGAACTTGTACAATTTATCCAGAGATCCCTTGAGAAGAAGAGGTCATCCTTGCTACTGCTCTCACTTAGTTTCTGCATTAGCTATAAATTTAAAGCTCCGGTCCTGGAGCACCACAGGACTGGATTCATCCTCGTTAATATTCCTTGGAAATTGGTAGCTAGATGTTATTCTACTTGATTCAAAGGCTCAATCAGGAATTGAACTCATGGTCCTTCATCTCTTAGATAGGTCTAGTGGAGTCCTAGTGGACAACCATTCAAATATGAGCCAGCAGTGTGCAGCAGCTGCCAAAAAAGCCAACACAGTTTTAGTCTACATAAACAAAGGGATAGAATCAAGATCACATGAAGTGTTAATACCACTTCATAATGCCTTGGTAAGGCCACACTTGGAATACTGCATTCAGTTTTGGTCACCACGATGTAGAAAAGATGTTCGAGACTCTAGAAAGAGTGCAGAGAAGAGCAACAAAGATGATTAGGGGACTGGAGACTAAAACATATGAAGAACGGTTGCAGGAACTGGGTAGGTCTAGTTTAATAGAAAGAAGGACTAGGGGAGACATGATAGCAGTGCTCCAATATCTCAGGGGTCGCCAGAAAGAAGAGGGAGTCAAACTATTCTCCAAGGCACCTGAGGGTAGAACAAGAAGCAATGGGTGGAAACTAATCAAGGAGAGAAGCCACTTAGAACTGAGGAGAAATTTCCTGACAGTTAGAACAATTAATCAGTGGAACAGAAGTTGCCTCCAGAAGTTGTGAATGCCCCAACACTGGAAGTCTTTAAGAAGATGTTGGATAGCCATTTGTCTGAAACGTATAGGGTTTCCTGCCTAGACAGGGGGTTGGACTAGAAGACCTCCAAGGTCCCTTCCAACTCTGCTATTGTATTGTATTGCATAATTATGTGGTGCATTATTTTAACATCTTCACAGGCTCTGGTGCTTATTGGTCTCAGAAAGAGGATACAATGATAGAATCTTTGAAAGAAAGACAGCCTAAACAAAACATCAAAAGCAGTTCTAGAGCAGAACAGAACATATAGAAGAGAAGTGAAGGAAAGCAGTATGTCAAGCAGTATGAAGAGGTATATTAAGTCTAAGTGATATTGCTATTAACAGGTTAATAGACTTGGAAGGGATCTTACAGGTCATCTACTCGACCTCCCAACCCAAGCAGGAGACCCTACCCCAGCGATGGCGAACCTTTTTTGGCTCGTGTGCCATAAGTGGGGGGAGCGCAGAGGGGTAGTGTGCAGGCTTGCCACACCCATAATGCAATGTGCGACACCCCCCCCCCAATGTGCATGCGTGCACTACAGGCATTTTTTGCATGCATTTTTTGCCCTCCCCAGGCTCCAGAGGCTTTATAGGACCCTGGGGTGGGCAAAAACAGCCTCCCCCGCCCTCCCAGAAGCTCTCAGGAGGCTTCAGGGACCTTCAGGACCCTTCCCTGAAGCCTCCGGAGCAGTCAAAGTGAACCTCCGAGCAAACCAGAAGTCACTTGAAGTTTTGAGTGCTCTGAAAGTTTCAGGGACCTTCGGGAGGCTTCCCTGAAGCCTCCGGAGCAGTCAAAATGACCCTCTGAGCAAACCGGAAGTCCATTCCTGAATTTCCGGTTTGCCCGTAGGGCGGGTTTTTTTGCGCTCCAGAAACTTCAGGGAAGCTCATGAAGGCTCCGGAGGGCCTCTGGGGCAGGGGGAGGCTCTTTTCGCACTCCCCAGGCTCCTATAAAGCCTCTGGAGCCTGGGGAGGGCAAAAAAATGGCTTTAAAAAGGGTGAACTTAGCTGGCCAGCGCGCACATGCACGCTGGCCAGCTGACAGGACAGCGCCTCACGTACCCTGACAAATGCCTCCACGTGCCACCTGTGGCACGGGTGCCATAGGTTCGCCATCACCGCCCTACACCCTTTCTGACAAATGGGCAGTCCTGTCTCTTCCTGAAAGCCTCCAGTGATGAAGCTCCCACAACTTCCAAAGGGAACTTCTGTTCCATCTGTTTGATTGTTCTCACTATCTGAAAATCTCTCCTTATTTTTAGGTTGAATCTCTCCTTGATCAGTTTCGATCTATTATTCTGTGTGTGGCCTTCATGTGCTTTGGAAAATAGCTTGACCCACTCCTCTCTGTGGCAGCCCCTCAAATATTGGAACACTGCTATCATGTCTCCCCTTCTCTTCACTAGGCTAGCTATGTCCAGTTCCTGTAATTTTTCTTCATAAATTTTAATCTACAGTCCCCTAATCCTCTTGGTTGCTCTTCTCTGCACATTTTCTATGAGCTCAACATCTTTTTTAGACTGGGGTGACCAAAACTGGATGCAATTTTCTGGGTGTGGTCTTCCTAAGACTTTATTGAGTGGTATTGGTACCTCACTTGATTTTGATTGTATCCCCCTTTTAATGCAATTTAGGATTGCATAGGCATTTTTGGCTCTTCTTGACCTTAAACTGGAAATCGTGAGACAAATATTAGCTACAGAAAGGGGTCCATGAATTCATAACTTCAGACCTAAGAAAATTGGATGAAGCCTTTCATACCCTTAGAAATACAACTGTGTAGAGGAAGAAATTAGCTTTAAGAGACTCTCCCAGTTATAATATTTTGCATCTTTCTTCCCTTCTTACTCAGTTTGATTGCTGACCTCAAAATTAGTCTGTTGCATTTTCTAACCGGCTCCTCCTTTCCCAGGACAATGCAGGACATAAACATGTTTTACAGGTAGTCCTCGAATAACAACCATAACTGAGACCAGTTTTCCCTTGTTAAGGCAGTCATTAAGTGAATCATACCTTACTTTACATTTTTTGGCCATGGCTGTTAAGTGAATAAAATAATTCACTTAATAATTCAAATAATTTATCAACTGGTTCTCTGCCCTAATGACCAGTTGGGTTGGCGTAGCCATAGTTGGTGTGGCCATGGGGTGTGTCAGGCATCATTTGGCCTCCTGCACCCCCCCAGGAGCAAAAACAGGCCATGGGGGAGCACTTCCCCCCCTGTGCCCAGTTTTGGGCCTAGTAGGCCTCCCTGCACTTACCTGGGAGCCAAAATGGGGCATGTGGGGACTCCTGCAAGGGGCAGGAGAGGAAGGGGTGGGGCCAGCCAGCAATTTAACAACATCTGAATACATTGCTTTTGCCTCATTCTTAACTCTGAAACATTAAGACAAATTTTAACTCCAGAATGAGGTCCACAATTTTATAATGAGGGCAATATGCAAATTGGTTGAAGCTCTTCACACCCTTGAAAGCAGCCCTTTCAAATACAGCTCTGAAAAAGAAGAAGAAGCCAAGACATTAGTTTCAAGAGACCCCACCACTCTCACCGTTAGGATGTTCTGCATCTTCTTTATCTTCTTCCTCGTTCTTTCAGGTAGTTGGTCTCTCTTGACCATATGTGATCATGGATAAACCCTCCTTTTCAAGTCCCCACCCCTGATCTCCCCTCTATCGTTCCATTGCAGGCTGCCACTCGCAGATTGAGTTGGTGGAGACTGGGGGTGACTCTGCAGCCTCTGGAGGTTCCCTACGCCTAACCTGTAGGGCATCTGGATTCACCATGGGAGGCTATGAAATGCACTGGATCCGTCGAGCTCCCCAAAAAGGACTGGAGTGGGCAGGTGGAACACATGGTTCAGGAAGTAGTCAATGGTACAACCCCAAAGTCAACGGCAGATTCATCATCTCTGTGGACAATTCCCAAAGCTTAGTTTATCTCCAGATGAACAGCCTGAAGCCCGAAGACTCTGCCTCGTACTATTGTACAAGGAGCACTGTGGCTTAATTTCCCTTCTAGCTTGTACAATTTCCCCAATGGTCCCTTGAGAGAAGAGATGGAGACACGCGACCCAGGCTAGCAACGCCTTCCTCTCAACTTCTTCTCTCAAGAGACACTTGGAAATATTGTACAAGGCCTATCGTTGCATCCTCTGCCACTGAAGAGCAGCTGGCTGAAATGCAGAAGTTCTGACAATATGAACCACAAATCCAGCAAATCAAATTCCGATTCAAACCTTTATTGTCAATGCACCACATGGGTACAATAAGATTGGCTGAGCATCCCTTAGTGAATGCCCCTCCCCAACACAAATACATCTGTTCTGACTTAGCTTCCTGATACAGTAAAAATCACACACTTAGTCCCAAAACCCCTCCTTTTATTTCAAAGGCTCTTTTTATTTCATCTAGTTCAACCCCTCACCCAAGCAGGAGACCCTACACTATTTCTGGCCTATGGCAGTCCAGCCTCTTCTTCCAGTGATGAAGTCCCCATAACTTCCAAAGGCAACATAAATTAAATAAAATTAAAATTAAATTAATTAAATTAACTTCTGTTCCATTGGTTTATTTATTTATTTATTTATTTATTTATTTATTTATTTATTTATTTATTGGATTTCTAGACCGCCCCCTCTCCCAAAAAGGGACTCGGGGCGGTGTACAGTCAAATGCAGATAAAAATACAATAATATAAAACAGTTAAATACATTTGGATGGAGGAGATAAGGCTGTACAAGAAATAAATATACTATAAAAACCCTAAAAACATCCCCAATTAAAATACCCAAAGCCAATTAAGATATATCCCCGGGAGGTAAAACTAAGAGAGTGCCAGGCCAGCTGATTGAAATAGGTGAGTCTTTAATTTTTGACGGAAGGAACGGAGGTGGGTGGTAGTTCGAATATCAGGGGGGAGGTCATTCCAGAGGGTTGGGCCCATCACAGAGAAGGACCTACTCCTCGGTGTCGCCCGCTGGCATTGCCTAGCGGACGGCACCAGAAGGAGTCCCTCCCTGTGTGAGTGGATAGGTCGCAGGGACGTGTGTGGTAGGATGCGATCCTGCAGATAACTAGGTCCTATGCCATGGAGCGCTTTAAAGATGGTAATCAATACCTTGAAACGCACCCGAAAGGCCACAGGTAGCCAGTGCAGCTCGCGCAGGAGAGGTGTTAAGTGGGAGTAACATGTACTCCCCATGATAACCCGCGCGGCTGCGTTCTGAACTAACTGCAGTCTCCGGATGCGTCCCAAGGGAAGCCCCATGTAGAGGGCATTGCAGTAGTCCAGGCGAGACGTCACCAGCGCATGAGTGACCATGCGCAGGGCACTCCGGTCCAGTAGGGGGCGCAATTGGCGCACCAGGCGAACCTTGTGGAACGCCCCCCTTGCCACGGCTGCCACATGGTCCTCCATTGACAGCCGGGCATCAAGGAGGACGCCCAAATTGCGCGCCCGCTCCACAGGGGACAGTTGTTCGCCCCCTATGGCCAGCGATGGTGTCAGCTGGCTGAACCGAGGTGCCGGTACCCACAGCCACTCGGTCTTGGAGGGGTTGAGTTTGAGTCTGTTGTCCCCCATCCAGACCCCGACGGCTTCCAAACACCGGGACATCACTTCGACAGCCTCGTTGGGGTGGTTTGGGGTTGAAATGTACAGCTGAGTATCATCAGCGTACAGGTGGTACTCAACCCCAAAACCACGGATGATCTCACCCAGCGGCTTCACATATGCGTTGAACAGGAGAGGCGAGAGGACCGACCCCTGTGGCACTCCACAAGTGAGTGGCCTCAGGGACGACCTCTGCCCCCCTGTCAACACACATTGCTTCCGGTCGGAGAGGTAGGAGCCGAACCACCGCAAAACGGTGCCTCCGACTCCCATCCCCTCCAACCGGCGCAATAGGATACCATGGTCGATAGTATCAAAAGCCGCCGAGAGGTCTAATAGGACCAGGATAGAGGAACAACCCCTATCTCTGGCCCTCCAGAGATCATCAACCAACACGACCAAGGCTGTCTCTGTGCTGTGCCCGGGTCGGAAGCCGGACTGGCGTGGGTCTAGATAGTCGGATTCGTCCAGGTGTCGTGGGAACTGCTGCGCCACCACATTCTCAACAACCTTCGCCAAAAAGGGGAGGTTGGAGACTGGACGGTTGATTGCTCTCACTGTCAGAACATTTCTCCTTATTTCTAGGGTGAATCTCTCTCCTTGATCAGTTTGCATCCATTATTCCTTGCCTGGCCTTCAGGTGCCTTGTAAAATAGCTTGACCCCTTCCTCTCTGTGGCAGCCCCTCAAATATTGGAACACTGCTATTATGTCTCCCCTGGTCCTTCTCTTCACTAGACTAGCCATGCCCAGCTCCTGCAACTTTTCTTCATATGTTTTAATCTCCAGTCCCCTAATCATCCTGGTTGCTCTTCTCTGCACTTTTTCTAGAATCTCGACGTCTTTTTTAGAGTGGGGTGATCAAAACTGGATGAAATATTCTAGGTGTGGTCTTCCTAAGGCTTTATGGAGTTGTATAAGTACTTCACTTGATCTTGATTGTATCCCTCTGTTAATGCAATTTAGGATTGCATTGGCTATTTTGGCTGCCACCGTTCACTGCTGACTCATATTTAATTGATTGTGTTGATATTCCTGGCGGCTTAGTATAATCTGCAGATTTGATACGTTCCCCTTCTATTCCCTCATTTAAGTCACAGTCACTGCTATTAAGCCTGGTTTCACCCAAACTATATGTGTACTTTTGGGTTTTCTTGCCTAAGTGTAAGGCTTTATTTTTCTCTACGTTGAATTTCATTTTGTTAGATAGGGCCCTGTGTTCAAGTCTGTCAAGATCCATCTGGATCTTGAGCCTTTCATCTAGGGTGTTGACTCTTCCTGGCGGCTTAGTATAATCTGCAGATTTGATACGTTCCCCTTCTATTCCCTCATTTAAGTCATTTACTGTTGTTGGAGAAGAAGAAGAAGAAGAAGAAGAAGAAGAAGAAGAAGAAGAAGAAGAAGAAGAAGAAGAAGAAGAAGAAGAAGAAGAAGAAGAAGAAGAAGAAGAAGAAGAAGCTAAGCCTTCTATCACAGGAAGATCTTTCATCTTTCTAGAAGTAGTGAGATATCGGATTCTTTGATTCTTCAAAACTATCCTATTAGTAATCCACACACTGATTTATGCAAAACCAGACTCATTTCCCATTTTAATTCTCAAAGCTCCTCATCTCACATGAATTTTGTGCATATACACAAAGGTTTTTCCAAGAATTAGCTGGTGCTTCTACTATGTCCTCTTTCCTTCTATTACTCACTGCAGTGGGCACCTTCTCATGTATGTTGGGTTTAAAATTTCAGTGCTTTCTGATACTGCCATTTAGTTCCATTGGGTAATAAGAGTTCCCATCCTACTCTATTTTTTCCCCAACTAGATGGTTTTGCACAAAAAAATATTTTTTTTTATTTTTGAGTATAAAACTTTCCCCCTTAAAGGAGGGTGAAAATTTGGGTGCGTCTTATAGACTAAATGTAGCCCAAAACACAAGGCAATAGTCTGCGGCAATCCCTGCAGCCTGGAACAGCTGATTGGAGGTATCCCGAGGCCCATTCACCCATCAATCAGCTGCTCATGCTGAATCAGGCTGCAATAATGTGCTGAAGCTGACCTGACTGTTCACTATTTGCTGCAAGGATGTGTCAGAATTTGCAGCAGCAATCACATTCAGAAAGCACACACAAATAACTGATTCAGCAGGATTCAATAACTTCTCTTTATATATACTATAACACATTAAATAAATATACAGTACCAAAAGCAGGTTTTCCAACCTGGCAGTTCAGCAAAGGAGAGAAGTTTCACTTTCAGTTTTAGTTTCAGATATCAGCACAGAACAAGCCACACCCTGGCTCCTTGCTGTCTCCAAACAGCCCTCGACTCTCTCACACACTGACAGGATGAATACCATGGATGCTGGTAGGCAGAGGCAGAATTTGTTTTTTTTCTTATTTTCCTCCCCAAAATCTAAGGTGTGTCTTATACTCTGGTGCATCTTATAGTCCAGAAAATATGGTAGTTCTTACTCAGTCAGGCCAAGAGGTGAAAGCACCAGAAGCAACCGTGTCATTGACATGTACTGCCACTAGTTTTGATATTAACAGCTATTGTATGGCTGAATTAGGCAGGAACCTGGAAAAGGACTGGAATGGTTTGTTAGCTATCCCACCCCATCGCATCATTTTTATTTTCCTGTCATTCAAGAGAGAGTTGCAGTCTCAAAAAGTGGCTCCAACCTCTACCTGAAAATGGATCTTTTGAAGGAAAAAAGATATAGCCACTTATCACTGTGCAAGGAACACAGTGAAAGCAAAAAATCTTGATGTTGTCAAAGTTTGAAACTAAAGGGGGCAGTAAATAACTGCTGGGTGAATTCGAGAGCGACAAGAAAACCCTCGAAGCCAAACCAAGCAAAGAAAGCATGTTTTTTTTTAGAGATCAACAGCTGTTGGTTTTTCATCCATGACGATATCATTACAGGCCTGCCAGGTTCTTCCTGTTGATTGGAGACAATGAATGGAAATAGTTCCTCATTCTAGCACATGCTTCCATCTCACCAAATTTAAGAACTTCATGTTGCAATGCCTTTTTATTAAATATCTTTAAGATAGATAGATAGATAGATAGATAGATAGATAGATAGATAGATAGATAGATGGATGGATGGATGGATGGATGGATGGATGGATGGATGGATGGATGGATGATAGATAGATAGATAGATAGATAGATGTTGGATGGATGGATGGATGGATGGATGGAAGAATAGAATAAATAGAATAGAATAGAATAGAACAGAACAGAACAGAACAGAACAGAACAGAACAGAACAGAATAGAATAGAATAGAATAGAATTCTTTATTGGCCAAATATGATTGCACACAGAAGGAATTTGTCTTTGGTGCATATGCTCCCAGTGTACATAAAAAGACAAAATACATTAGTCAAGAATCATAAGGTACAGCACTTAACAATAGGGTACAAATAAGCAATCAAATTGTATTAGGAAACAATCAATTTAAATCGTAAGAATTTAAAGCAACAAAGTTACAGTCCTGCAGTCATAAGTGGGAGGAAATGGATGATAGGAACGATGAGAAGACTAATAGTAGTAGTAATGCAGCCTTAGCGAATAGTTTGACAGCGTTGAGGGAATTATTTGTTTAGCAGAGTGATGGCATTCGGGGAAAAAAAACTGTTCTTGTGTCTAGTTGTCTTGGTGTGCAGGGCTCTATAGCATCATTTTGAGGATAGGAATTGAAACAATGTATATCCAGTATGCAAGGGGTCTGTAAACATTTTCACAGGCCTCTTTTTGACTCGTGCAGTGCACAGGTCCTCAATGGAAGGCAGATTGGCAGTATTCATTTTTTCTGCAGTTCTGATTGTCCTCTGAAGTCTGTGTGTGTCTTGTTGGGTTGCAGAGCCAAACCAGACAGTTACAGAGGTGCAGAGGACAGACTCAATAATTCCTCTGTAGAACTGAATCAGCTGCTCCTTGGGCAGTTTGAGCTTCCCGAGTTGGTGCAGAAAGAACTTCCTTTGTTGTGCTTTTTTGATGATGTTTTTGATGTTAGATAGAGAGACAGACGGACGGACGGATGGATGGATGAATGGATGAATGGATGAATGGATGAATGGATGAATGGATGAATGGATGAATGGATGAATGGATGAATGGATGAATGGATGGATAGATGATAGATAGATAGATAGATAGATAGATAGATAGATAGATAGATAGATAGATAGATAGATAGATAGATAGGCAGAAAGGCAGAAAGGCAGATAGGCAGATGGATGGATGGATGGATGGATGGATGGATGGATGGGTGGACGGACAGACGGACAGACGGACAGATGGACAGACGGACAGACGGACAGACGGACAGACGGATAATGTGTGTATACCTATACCCACATACATGCATGCATACACAAACGCACACTTCAAATCAGTGTTAACGCCCCACAATTCCTGGATTGGTTCCTGCTTAGGAAGTGGTTTGCCCTCACCTGCTTCCTTATGAAGCAGTCTAGAACGCAGTAAAAGGCTCTGGTTAAATATTTGCCTTTTTATCCTCAAAGACACATGCAAATATGTAGAGAATTGTCTCTAAATGCTTGCCTTCTGCCCTTCCAGAAGCAGGGATGCCCATAGAGCCTCCGTAAACAATCCAATAGCAAACCCCTAAAGAGGAAGAAAAAATGATTGTTGGTCTCCCGTTTCTTCTTCTTTTAACAATAGAGAAAGGTACTTGTGGAATGGTCTTCCAGAAGAGATACGTGTGAATGTTGAATTTCCTGAAATAAACTTTTAATGTCATTCCAGGGGTGCAGTCTGCAGTACAATTGGTGGCATCTGGAGGGGATGTGAGAAGACCTGGGGAGTCCCTCCGTCTCTCCTGCCAAGCCTCTGGATTCAACTTCAAGGACCATTGGATGACCTGGGTGAGGCAAGCTTCTGGAAAAGGCTTGGAATGGGTGTTGTATATAGGCACCTCCTCCTCTCCAATTTACTATTTGGATAAAGTCAAGGGACGCTTCACCATCACCAGGGATGACTCCAGCAGTCAGATTCATCTGCAAATGAGCAGCCTGAAATTAGAGGACACCGCTGTCTATTACTGTGGGAGACTCACAGTGAGAGGAAGTGAAGGTGAAACCAAGCAAAAACCATGTTTTCCCTTCTAATAAATTCTCTATCATGCCTCCTCTGTAGAGGTTCCAGAGGATTAGCCCTCAAAGAAAAGTGAAAGGGCAATTTTCATCTCCTACAACTTAAGCTAACGAGGTCTGGTCAGCAGAGACTGGTCATTTCTGATCACACGTTCACCCAGGCAGTGATGGGTTCCTAACCATATTACTACCAGTTCACTGAGAGGGTATTTTGCATGCACACTGCTTGTTTCGCTCACTGCATGCACAGTTGACTGAAAATGGTTCTATGCATGAGGAAGAGACCCAAGAACCTGTTCAGGGGTGTGGCAGGCCTCAGTCACTTCCCAGTCTGGTGACCCAGGCCACCATACCACTACCGGTGCATATGAACCAGTACAAACCAGTAGGAACTTACCACTGCACCCAGGGCTGGGCTGCTACGGGTTTACTTGAGTTTTGGCAAACCAGTACTTTAACTTTAACTTTATTTAAATTTATAAACCGCTCCCTCTCCCCAAGGGACTCGGGGCGGTGTACAGTCAAGGTAAAAAACACCATACATACATAGATAGAGGAGGCAATATACAAACTGTACAGTAAATACAATTAAGAACAACGTTAAAAATCAACCCTTAAAAACTACCCCAAAATTAAAATAATTAAAAATAACTGCCAGGAGGATAAGAATAGAATTATAGATGGGTTAGGCCGGCTAATTGGAACAGGTGGGTCTTGAGTTTCTTACGGAAGGAGCGGAGGTCAGTAGTGGTTCTGATGTCGGGGGGGAGGTCATTCCAGAGGGTTGGGCCCATCACAGAGAAGGCCCTACTCCTGGGCGCCGCCCGCTGGCATTGCTTAGTGGACGGCACCCGGAGGAGTCCCTCCCTGTGAGAGCGAATTGGTCGCAGGGATGTATGGGGTAGGATGCGATCCCGCAGGTAACTAGGTCCTGTGCCATGGAGCGCTTTAAAGATGGTAATCAACACCTTGAAACGCACCCGAAAAACCACAGGTAGCCAGTGCAGCTCGCGCAGGAGGGGTGTTATATGGGAGTATCTCGTACTCCCCATGATAGCCCCTGCGGCAGCATTCTGGACCAGCTGCAGTCTTCGGGTGCATCTCAAGGGGAGCCCCATGTAGACAGCGTTGCAGTAGTCCAGACAAGACGTCACCAGTGCATGAGTGACTGTGCGAAGGGCGTCCCGCTCCAATAAGGGGTGCAATTGGCGCACCAGGCGGACCTGGTGGAACGCCCCCCTCGCCACGGCTGCCACATGGTCATCAGTAGCTAACGTTATGGCTGGTTTGGAGAACCTCTTAAACCAACCCCTGGGTAACCCCACTCACCCCATCCCTCCCCTCTCACTCCGCCCCTCCTCTCCCAGGAGTCTCCCATTTTGGATGTAGGGCCCATGCAGAGGGTCAGCGAGAGGGAAAATGGGCCTCCTGGAAGGCATCCAGAGCCCGGGGAGGCAGTTTTCGTCCTCTCAGAGGCCCAAGGAAAGCCTCTGGAGGCTGGGAAAGGTGAAAACTCCCATCCCTCACCATGGTGCAGGAGGCCAACTAGGCCACCCCCCCCCCCATGGCCATGCCCACCCACCAACCGGACAGAAAACCCATTGCTGAAATTTTTGCTTTCAAACAAGTTTTATTGGTTTTTACAAATTTTTCCAGGGGAAAAGGGTTAAAAAGGATATAATAAATTTTGACAGCTACGTCGTGCGTGGGAGAGCAGTCCCCCCAAGTCTCACAACTTTTATCAAAAAAAAAAGAAAGAAAGAAATACATCAACCTTTGAATAGAAAATTAGCAGTTTTATGTTTAACGCTAAGTCATCAGTATGTTTCAATCATTTTTTTGTATCACTTCCGTAAAGGGTACATGATAACAACAATTGCCATAATGTTTCAAGTCACTTCTGTGATCTCAGTCTTCTGGTTGATGCATCCTCCCCCCCCCCCATCTATTGGCAGAGCCTCAGCCCCTCCCTCCCTCGTCTCTTGTGTAGCATCCCCCATTTCATCTAGGAGAGCACTATGTTCCATTGCTGAAATTTTTGAAGCCCTTCCCTTTATTCACCTCAAATCTTCCTGTCTTTTGGCCTCTCCAAAGTCACTTACTCAAAGACAAAACAAACAGGACAGGGCAGGGCAGGGCAAGGCAAGGCAAGGCAAGGCAACTTGGAGGGATAGAACATTATTTTCTGATAGATGATAAAGAAATGGCTTGCTTTTATTTATTTATTTTCAAATTATTGAATCCATCAATCATACCCATACATCTGGCAGGGATTAGAACATGGGAATTTTCTGTACTGGTCCTTGCTCTCCCATCAGAGATTAGAATGGCCCCAATCCTGTGGGTCTTTCTTACAGCTTCAAAAACCTGGCTATATTCCTGAGCTGAAGAATTTAACATGTTAAGGGTCCCAATTCCTGGCTTTACTGTTAACTGGCCAGGTATCTTGGCTGTTGCATGTATTTTTATGTGCTTTCGAACTGCTAGGTTGGCAGAAGCTGGGACAAGTAACGGGAGCTCACTCTGCTATGTGGTGCTAGGGATTCAAACCACTGAACTGGCACACCTTCTGATTGAGAAGCTCAATGTCTTAGCCACCGAGCCACTGCATCCCTTTAAAAAAAAATCGACCAACTACACTGCAAATATTTCTGGCCCATCTTTGTGACTGCAGATTGAGAACAAGGATAGCTTTAAAGCATGGATTTATTTCTATCATTGAGCAACTGTTCCCTTGCTTCCTTGCTTGTTTAACAACATAATAAAATCAACTTTAGAAAAAATGTGTATGTTTCGTTATCGTTGGATCAATTGCTTTTTTTATCCTATCGCATATGCAAATATTTTGATGGTTTCCTCTAAAGCCTTTCCATATAGTTTCCCTGCCCCAGTTAGCCATTAGCTGTTGTGCCTCTCGTTCCTCTGTATCAGTCTATGCCAAGGGAAAATAGGGTGGAAAATGATTTGCTTTCTTCTCTGTTTATCCGTTCTTCCAGGTAATCTATGTTTGTTCAGCATGAATGATGCACAATAACTTTGAATTATCCTGAAAGAATTTTTTTTAACATGCATTATTTGTTCCAGGCGTGCAGTTGATCAAATTGGAGGAGTCTGGAGGGGATGTGAGAAGGCCTGGAGAATCCCTTCATCTCTCCTGCCAAGCCTCTGGATTCACCTTCAGCAGCTTCTGGATGGAGTGGGTGAGACAGGCTCCAGGGAAAGGACTGGAATGGGTCGCCCGCATCAGTACAGGCTCATCAAGCACTTACTACCCAAATAACGTGAAGGGACGCTTCATCATCTCCAGAGATGATTCCAATAGTCTGCTGTATCTGCAAATGAACAACCTCAAGCCAGAGGACACAGCACTTTATTACTGTGCAAAAGACACAGTGAGAGGAAGTGAATTTGAAGCCAAACAAAAACTTGTCAGTCTTCCAGGAAACTCTGTGCCTTGCAACCTTTGTTTGATCTTCAAAGGATAGCATTCAGAAAATGGTGACAGGCTAATAGCTTGTACCATTCATTCAAGCCAGTCAGCCTTAGAACAAGCATTAGAACTATCATCTGAAGGAGAATTGGTAGCGATAGTCTAAGCCCAAGGCACCTGAAGGTCAGAGAAGGAATAATGGATGGAAACTGATCAAGGAGAGATTCAACCTAGAAATAAGGAGAACTATTCTGACAGTGAGAAGAATTAAGCAATGGAATTAAGCAATTAAGCTTCATCACTGGAGTTTTTTAAGAAGAGATTGGACTGTCATTTCTTGGAAATGGTGTAGGGTCTCCTGCTTTGGTAGGGGGGATCTGACTAAATGACCTACAAGGTCTCTGTTAATTTAATCTAATCCCCTAACCTGAGTATATCTTCCCAGGGAAATGTAGACCTTTAAGTTGACTTATAATGTCAAATAAGGCAACTGTCAGGGTTCCAAGTAACACCCCCAATGAAAGAAGACTCCAAGGCTTAGTTTCCTCTAAGTTCCATTTTATTAGCGATGTCAGATTGGCACACCTGGGAAAACCCAAATCTGAAACCTTCCAGGTTTTCCAACCCAATTGAAAGTTAAAGTCCCTTCTCAATACCCACATGTCCATCACATGGTCCAATCAGGAACTGTCCCAACTGTAGATGCCTCCCAGTCACACCACTCCAGGTACAGGGCAAAATGTTCTTGACTCGCTGAGAAAGGAATGTTATTATGACTATATATCTCCCATACTCCATATAATCCCCCCTCCTAATTTCCCACAGCATTAAATGTGGCAGGCCTAAAAGCCCAATGCCAAAGGTGGTTTCCAGGCCTGACAGGCCATCCCCCTTCATCAGAAGATCATGTCCTTTAACAAGATTAGCACAAGGGGTCTAACTAGGTCTCTTTTCCACAAATATACTCTCCAGTAAAACTAAAATTGACAGCTCATCCATATTTAGACGGTCAAGTCATGAAATGTACCAGGAGGTGAACATAGGGACAGTTGAGGTCCATGTATCTCAAACTCCACAATTTTAACATGTGTGGACTTCAACTCCAAGGTTCCCTCCATCTTAGTGATGGAAACTGAGGATGACCTTTCAGAAAACAAGCAATGAGATCCAGATGTGTAAGCATCAAGCTCACTACTTTATTGTATTCTGCCTATTAGACAGGAATCTCCCTAGATTGCAGCCTTAGCCTGGGAAGAGCTAAATAAGATTCTATGGAGCTTAAGTAGGAGAAGCAGTGATGGGTTTTATATTTTGTTACACCGGGTTAGATAAAAAACATGCCTAAATAGGATGACATAGAGCCGGGGCAGGTAGGTTGTTCCACCCACGATTTCTGCTATCTTTTTGGGCAATACCATCTCTGAGGAAGAGTAAGTACTGTACCTCATGTGACTGCACAAGGACCTGAGACTAATTTCATCCTCTAGGTCTCCCCACTGCCTGAATAGGTGTTTCCCAACACTACCTGTATTGCAGACAGTTATGAATCTGGATGGAACCAAACAATTCTGCAAAGCCCGCAAACAGTAAGTCTCTAAGAAGACATTTTAAATTAAGCTTACGATGGAGCATTCATGGCCATTAATCCATGTGCCCCATTGAATTAATCTGTAACTGCCAGGAAATTTTTGTTTAGCAACCAGATTTCCTTTCTTTAAGCCCATGAAGTATGTCCGTTAGCAGAATTAACTTTAAACTCTAAAGGTAGCACACTTTAATCTTCTCCTTACACCAGGTTCTTCGTTGTTGTTAGTTGGGAAGTCTGACCTATTGCGACCCCAGGGACAACGTTCCTCCAGGCCTTCCTGTCCTCTACCATCCTCTGGAGTCCGTTTAAGCTCACACCGACTGCTTCAGTGACTCCATCCAGCCACCTCATTCTCTGTTGTCCCATTCTTCTTTTGCCCTCAATCTTTTCCAGCATGAGGCTCTTCTCCAGGGAGTCCTTCCTTCTCATTAGGTGACCAAAGTCTTTGAGTTTCATCTTCAGGATCTGGCCTTCTAAAGAACAGTCAGGGTTCATCTCCTTTAATACTGACCAGTTGGATCACCTTGCAGTCCAAAGGACTTGCAAGAGACTTCTCCAGCACCAAAGGCCTCAATTCTTTGCCGTTCAGCCTTTCTTATGGTCCAACTTTCACAGCCATCCATTGCAACTGGGAATGTAGCACACTTTAATCTTCTCCCCACACTGGGTCCTGGGTGACAGATCATAAATAAATCAACTAACCAATTCCCATGGGCTAAGACGGTGACCTTAATCAATTGAGTACAAAGCCCATATACCACACTGTAGCGTTTTTTTAAAATAAGAACATCACATGCACGTTCATAACTTCCTATTGAATGAGGTACTTAGCCAATTCTGGTTTATTATATGTATTCTAATATCACAGCAATATGATTCAGGTTCTGTGAGTATTGCTGTCAGGGGCCAGATTTTCTATCTTGTTTGTGAAGTCAGATTCATTTGTATATGATCTTGCCTTGGGTTTATTTCTATAATTAAGCAGCTGTTTTCTTGCCTCCTTGGCCTGTTTAACAAGGTAATAAAATAAATTTTAGAAATATGTGTTATGTCTTGTTATCGCCGGGTAAACTGCTCTTTTATCCTGTAGCATATGCAAATATTTTGGTGGCTTCCTCTAAAGCCTTAGCATATAGTTTCCCTGACTCAGTTAGCATCAGTTGTGCCTCTGATTTCTTTGTATCAATCTACGCAAAGGGAAAATACGGTGGGAAATGATTCGATTTCTTCTCTGTTTATCTCTTCTCCCAGGTAATCTATGTTTGTTCAGCATGAATGATGCACAATAACTTTGAATTATCCTGAAAGAATTTTTTTTACATGCATTATTTGTTCTAGGCGTGCAGTTGATCAAATTGGAGGAGTCTGGAGGGGATGTGAGAAGGCCTGGAGAGTCCCTTCATCTCTCCTGCCAAGCCTCTGGATTCTCCTTCAGCAGCTACTGGATGCACTGGGTGAGACAGGCTCCTGAGAAAGGTTTTGAATGGGTGGCCCGCATCAGTAAAGGCTCATCTAACACTTACTACCCAAATAGCGTAAAGGGACGCTTCATCATCTCCAGAGATGATTCCAATAATCTGTTGTATCTGCAAATGAACAATCTCAAGCCAGAAGACACAGCACTTTATTACTGTGCACGGGACACAATGAGAGGAAGTGAATCTGAAGCCAAGAAAAAACATGCTTGTCTTCCAGGAAACTCTGTGGTCTGCAACCTTTGTTTGATCACCAAAGGATAACATTCAGAAAATTGTGACAGGCATCTTGTCAGGCGTTCTAAATACCATTATGAAATCAATCAGAGACCAAGACAGACTCATCTTAAAGTTCCAATTTAATCATACAGGCAAGTTAGCACGTCTATGGAATTCCAACTCTAATGTTCTTCCTGGAATTCCACTCAGTTGAAATTTCATGATCTATCCCCACACCCCATAATCCATCACATGTTCCAATCATCATCTTCCACACTGGCATCTATACCCCTCTGCTTCCGGTCAGGTGTCGAGGTGTGGAGACAAAAGATGACCTTGGCTTCTATAAAAGAATGACAACAATTCATTCCACAATCCTACTCCTTTCTATTCCCCCCCTCCCAACTACTACACTAATGAAACAGCATAGGAAATTAATAAAAAGTGTGGCAGGCCAAAGATCCTAAAAAGAACATAACTAAAGGCCTGATGTCTCCCATTCATTCAAGCCAGTGAGCCTTAGGACAGGCATTAGAACTATCATTTGAAGGAGAATTGGACCACTAATATGAATCCAGCCCACCGCTTGCTGAAGTGCAAAGAAGAGCAACAAAGATGATTAGGGGACTGGAGGCTAAAACATATGAAGAACGGTTGCAGGAACTGGGGATGTCTAGTTTAATGAAAAGAAGGATTTTGGGGAGACATGATAGCAGTGTTCCAATATCTCAGGGGTTGCCCCAAAGAAGAGGGAGTTAAACTATTCTACAAAGCCCCTGAGGGCAGAACAAGAAGCAATGGGTGAAAACTAAACAAGGAGAGAAGCAACTTAGAACTGAGGAGAAATTTCCTGACAGTTAGAACAATTAATCAGTGGAACAGAAGTTGCCTCCAGAAGTTGTGAATGCCCCAACACTTGAAGTCTTTAAGAAGATGTTGGATAGCCATCTGTCTGAAACGGTATAGGGTTTCCTGCCTAGGCAGGGGGTTGGACTAGAAGGCCTCCAAGGTCCCTTCCAACTCTACTATTGTATTGTATTGTATTGTATTGTATTGTATTGTATTGTATTGTATTGTTTCTGCCTAGGCAGGGGGCTGGACTAGAAGACCTCCAAGGTCCTTTCCAACTCTACTATTGTATTCTTGCATTCTTGTAAGTGCCCGGACTCCCAGTGACAGAAGGGGGTCCTTCAGGCACTTAGCTTGGCCACCTGTTTCTGTAACCTTAAACATTCAATTTGGACCTGTTTCCCACAGAAAAAAACAACAACGGGATCTCTCTCTCTCCCCCGCCCCTCCTTTCATTCTCTCTGGTTCTCATGGGTGCTTCTTCAGCCTTTTTGGGTGCTGAATGCATCTTGGTCGTTTGGGGAGATGCATGATCTGCTCTCCGCCTCAAGACACTGGCCCGATTCCAGCTGATGCTCCACATTATAATGGACTCCAGGAGGAAGAGAAGATTCTATTTCCCACACTGTGAAGCCATGGAGGCACCACCAGCAGAAGCAAAGATAAATCAGCATGGTCAGACCAGTGTCTCTGGACTGAAATGAAGGCCAGTGTTTTCCTGTGTGACCAAGGTGTGGGGATCACCAACAGGGGCTGGAAGAGACGCCCACGAGTCCAAGCAAAAGATGGAACTTCACTCCTGCTCTGGAATATGCAGCAAATCTCAAACCCCTACCCTTTCCTTCCCATGCCAAGTGAGAAGTGACTGGGAGGGGAGGGTGAGGGGCAGGGCCAGCCACTCATGGGTTCAGCCGACAGGAAGCCACAGCAGGGGAATGAAAGAGCTGTGTGTTGCCAACACCTGTTGCTTTGGCCCGCCTGCACCACCATCCCCTTCCTTGCCGCAACATCATCATTACCTCGTTCCAGCAAGTGAGAGCTGCACTACTCCTTCCATGTTTACCACCTGAAAAATTGCAAGTTGCACATACCTCCCTCTATGGCAGAGATTTCCAGCTCCACCACAAGCTGCCTGGCCGGACCCATATTCCAGAGCTTTAGTCACAGGACTGGCCCATTGGTCATCCCAGAGCAGCTCTTCCACCCGAAATGCAGATCACCAAAAATTTCTCATTGACCACCAGTGGCCCGCAGGCCATTAATTGGTGATCTCTGGTTTAAAGGAAAAAAGATACAGCCACTTATTACTGTGCAAGGAACACAGTGAAACGGATCAAGGAAAAAATCTTGATGGTGTCAAATTTTGAAAAGTGACCCTAAAGGAGGCAGTAAATAACTATTGAATGAATTAGAGAGTGAACAGAAAACAATTGAAGCCAAATCAGATGAACCAAGCAAAGAAAGGATATATTTTTAGAGATCAACAGCTGTTGTTTTTTCATCCATGTCGATATCATTACAGGCCTGCCAGGTTCTTCCTGTTGATTGGAGACAATGAATGGAAATAGTTCCTCATTCTAGCACATGTTTCCATCGCACCAAATTTAAGATCTCCATGTTGTAAAGCTTTTTTTATTAACCAGCTTAAAACAAACCCAAAGGAATCAGGCGAAGATGTAAACCATGGTGCTATCCATTCAATCCTATCAAGATTGTGTGAAGTATTAGTACAGCTTTATAAAGTCTTAGTAAGATTTCTCTCTCAGTTGCTCTCTTTCCAACCTTCTTCTGGACTCTTCCAACAGGCGTGCAATTATGTCAGTCAATGTTAGTTCGTTTCAGGTTAGGACCTCGAGGGACGATACAAAATCATCATAACTCTCACCCAGTGATGACAGAATGATGTAAATTTGATGTAACTCTGAAAAAATGAGTTCTTTTTCATGTAGTTCTTGGAAAACTCCTTTTATAAAGTTTAAATGAGCTCACATATCTCCTCCCTTCAGAAGTCGTGCCCTAAACAGTTTTCGGGTAAGATGTATATATTCACCTACAGTGTCACGTACATATATCTTCTTCAAATTCTCCCAACATCTTGCTGCAGAATTCTCCCGACGAATATGAACTAACTGTTGGTCAGTCAGTGTTAGACCAATTATACACAATGCTCGTTCGTTGCATCTTTGAAACTCTGCTATCTTCTTGGCATCATCCTTGTCATCTGGATTCCAAGAAGTCACATCCAGTGGATTCAGTACAGCATCCCACAATCCTTCAGTACACAGAAGTAAGCTGCACTTCAATGACCAGGAAACATAGTTTGTTCCATCCAACCGGGTTATCAGTGATAAAGTTGCTAATGGTGTGTGTGCCATCTTCTCCATAATAGTAAAGACTTATAAACTAAACAGCTATCTGTATATGGTATTGTGTATCAACACCAACTCTCTTTTCAGCTACGTCTGGTACACTCTGTGTAAGTAATTAAGCTCCCCGTTAGAAGAGTAAGTATGCAGAGAAGCGTAATGAGAGTGATATGGAATAACACGCACAAACCAGCATACAGAGACACTGAATAGTATAAAATATATTAGTTTACTATGTAGAAATATAGAGGTATTTAGAATCCGGTTAACAGTCCAAGTCATACACGGTTCAGTAACTCAGTTATCTAAATAATCAGTCCAACACACAAAATATAGCTAAACAGTAGCAAACCAACAATACCTCACTATACACCAACCAGCTTCTATCAAAACAAAGAGAGAGATCTAGCAGTCATTCTAGCCTCCTCTTATAGCTGCTTGAGGTAATAAACCAATTACATTGCTCTAACAGTTAAAGTAACAGTAACATTTGTAACTTAATATACATTGACAAGGGTTACATCCTAACAACTGCCATACAAAAAAGATGTTGAGACTCTGGAAAGAGTGCAAAGAACAACAAGGAGGATTAAGTGGCTGGAGGTTAAAACATATGAAGAATCGTTGAAGAATGGTTGCAGGAATTCTCTATGCCTAGTCTAGTGAAAAGAAGGACTAAGGGAGACATGATAGCAGTGTTCCAGTATCTCAGGGGCTGCCCCAAAGAAGAGGGAGTCAAGCTATTTTCCAAAGCACTGAAGGCAGGACAGGAAGCAATGGATGGAAACTAATCAAGGAGAGAAGCAACCTAGAACTAAGGAGAAACTTCCTAACAGTGAGAAGAATCAACCAGTGGCTGCTGCATATATTTATCATGGATGTTTTTTTTTTTAAATTGTAGTATTATTTTTAAATGTTTTAGCTGCTGTATGTTTTTTGAGTTGTGAACCAATAATAGATTCTTTCAACGTGGTAGAAGTTACAAGCAGAACACAAGCAGAAGAGAACAGTTAGTTTCATCTCAGGGTTCAGAACAGACAGAGTAGTTTTAGTTTCGATTCTCAGCACTTTCAGATCTGTTTAAGCTACCATTGGCTGACTTAGTTGCTATGCCCATTCATTGGCTGACCTTGTTACCATGTCTCTCCCAGTCATGAATATTCTAACAAAACAAACGAATGAATGAATGAATATTCTAGTCAGGTTCTTTTGTTCTTCAGATTATAGACTGGAATGGTACAGAAGCAATCAGGAATATCTTAACAGTGACCACAACAATGTAACAAACTCTGGAAATGGCACTTAGACTTGTATACCGCTTTACAGCCTTCTCTAAGCAGTTTACAGAGTCAGCCTATTGCCCCCAACAATCTGGGTCCTCATTTTACCGACCTCGGAAGTAGGAAAGGCTGAGTCAACTTTGAGCCATTCAGAATTGAACTCCTGGTGTCTGCAGTGCTATGTTTAACCAGGGTGCCACCAGGGCTCCACCACCAGCAAATAATGTTTAAAGGGACACAGTGGCTCAGTGGCTAAGACGCTGAGCTTCTCGATCAGAATCAATCACTCTCTTTGATCCGCCTATGAACAATTTTATTTGGATAGGACAAGCAGAGGAAGGGCCACATATGCTGCTGTAAACGTGTGGATGGAAATTTAGGAGACGGAATATCAATTTAATCCATCCATCCATCCATCTATCAATCAACAAATGAAAAAGTGTGTGCCTGAGATCTTTGTGACTGCAAATTGAGAACAGTGGTTAATATATAGCATATAAATTTAATCAATCAATCAATGCGAACGTGTCAGTACAAGATTCAAGGGATTCTGCTCAGATTCTATAAAATAATTTACTGCCTTAACTTAAGAAAAATGAAATGCTTAGAGTGCATTTAGAGTGCCGCCAACTAGGCAGTGCCAGCGGGCGACGCCCAGGAGTAGGGCCTTCTCGGTGATGGGCCCGACCCTCTGGAATGACCTCCCCCTGACATTAGAATAACGACCGATCTCCGCTCCTTCCAGAAAAAACTTAAGACCCACCTGTTTACCTTAGCTGGCCTGGCCTAACTGTAGCTTTTGTGTCCCTCTAGCCTATATTTTAAATTTTAAATTTTAAATGTTTAGGGATAGATTTTTAGGTTGTTTTAATTTTTAACTACAACTGTACAGCCTGTCATATAATTTGTTTTAATGGGTATTTATAATTATCTAAGTTTGTATATTGTTTTATTGTGGTCTGTACACCGCCCCGAGTCCCTTTGGGGAGAGGGGGCGGTCTATAAATTTAATAAATATAAATATATTAGAGAGCAGAGATTGACAGAGCTGTTTGCGGAGCATGGTGATAAAGTCAACTAGGTAAAATTCACATGGGTGCTAGTTGTTCTAGGCTCTAGGAGGAGGTGCTCATCTCCATTTCAAAGTTGAAGAGCCAGCGCTGTCCGAAGACATCTCTGAGGTCATGCGGTTGGCATGACTAAACACCGAAGGCGCACAGAACGCTGTTCCCTTCCCACCAAAGGTGGTCCCTATTTTTCTACTTGCAATTTTTACCTGGTTTCAAACTGCTAGGTTGGCAAAAGCTGGGACAAGTAATGGGAGCTCGCTCCGTTATGTGGCACGAGGGATTCGAACCTCTGAACTGCTGACTTCTCTGATTGAGAAGTTCAGCGTCTTAGCCACTGAGCCACTGCACTGCAAATATTTCTGGCCTATCTTTGTGACTGCAGATTGAGAATAAGGATTGCTTTGAACCTTGGAATTATTTTTATAATTAAGCAACTGTTTCTTTGCGTCCTTGGCCTGTTTAACAATGTAATAAAATAAATTTAGAAAAATGCATATGTTTCGCTCTCGCTGGGTCAACTGCTCTTTTATCCTGTAGCATATGCAAATATTTTGGTGGTTTCCTCTATATTGCCACATAGTTTCCTTGCCCCAGTTAGCATTAGCTGATGTCCCTCTGATTTCTTTGTATCAGTCTATGCCAAGGGAAAATACGGTGGAAAATGATTTGGTTTCTTCTCTGTTTATCCGTTCTCCCAGGTAATCTAGGTTTGTTCACCACAAATGATGCACAATAACTTTGCATTATCCCTAAACATTTTTTTTACATGCATTATTCGTTCCAGGTGTGCAGTTGATCAAATTGGAGGAGTCTGGAGGGGATGTGAAAAGACCTGGGGAGTCACTCCGTCTCTCCTGCCAAGCCTCTGGATTCACCTTCAGCAGCTATAACATGGTCTGGGTGAGACAGGTTCCTGGGAAAGGACTGGAATGGGTGGCCTTAATAGGTACAGGCTCATCTCCTTCCACTTACTACTCAGATAAAGTCAAGGGACGCTTCATCATCTCCAGGGATGATTCCAGTAGTCTGTTATATCTGCAAATAAACAACCTCAAAGCAGAAGACACAGCACTTTATTATTGTGCAAGAGACACATTGAGAGGAAGTGAATCTGAAGCCAAGCAAAAACCTGTTTTTCTTCCAGGAAATTCTGTGCCTTGCAACCTTTGTTTGATCATCAAAGAATAGCATTCAGGAGATGGTGACAGGCTAATAACTTATCCCATTCATTCAAGGCGGTAAGGCTTAGGACAGGCATTAGAACTATCATTTGAAGGAGAATTGGTAGGGACACTCAAAGGCCAAGGCACCTGAATACCACACTGTTCTGACCCCCCCTCTCTTCATACACCAAACACGCCGAGACAAAGATACTGCACGATGATTTATTAACACACAGATTAGACCTTGGCAGCAATCCAGCACAGACTAGACCTTGGCAGCCTGCCAAGATAAGACAAGGCCTGATAGCTTCTCTAGCTTTGGTAAATAATTGATTCCTGCAGAAAGTCATTTCATTTTATACAGTCTTGAGAGGAGCCTAATTGCAACCACATGGGTCCAATTATCTCCTGTAACTGCATAGCTGTTCTTTACGTCTAATAGCCCTCCATTGCCGGGCATCCAGAACCACCTCCCTTGTCTTCTCCCCACTGCTCCAATGCATGACATCAGGAGCACACTCCCTTTGGCTTTCACCACTGCTCCATGCCTCAGGAGCCTCCTGGTGGCCAACCTCTGATCCCTGCTCGGAGTCGGAACCCTGTCCAGGGTCCTCCACATCTTCCAGAGCTGAGTCATAAGGCCCCTCACTGTCGGAGTCTGGTTGCAGCTCCAACGGTTCCTGCTGGGTCAAAACACCACACAATGAATGGAAACTGACCAAAGTGAGATTCAACCTTGAAAAAAAGAGAACTTTTCTCAGACTGAGAAGAATCAAGCAATGGAACAGAAGTTGCTTTTGGAAGTTGTGGGAGCTTCATCACTGGAGCCTTTCAGGAAAAGATTGGACTACCATTTGTTGAATATTATGTAGGGTCTCCTGTTTCAGTGGGGGGTTGGACGAAATGACCTACAAGGTCCCTTCCAACTCTGTTAATCTAATCTAATCTAATCTAATCTAATCTAATCTAATCTAATCTAATCTAATCTAATCTAATCTGATCCCCTAACCTGAATGTATCTTCCCAGGGAAAAGTAGACCTATACGTTGACTTACAATGTCAAATAAGGCAAATCTCTTTTCCACAAATATACTCTCCAATAAAAGTAAAATTGTCAGCTCAGCCATATTTACAAGGTGAAGTCATGAAATGTACCAGGAGACAAACATAGGAACAGTTCAGTGCAGTTTTATTTTATTTTATTTTTATTGTATTATTTTATTTTATTTTATTTTAATGTTTATTTATTTATTTAAATTTAATCCTTCTTATTTGTTTTCCATTATTCAGTTCAGGCCCAACAAAATTATGTAGCATTTACAGAAAGTCTTACAACCCACTGATGAAGTCTTCTTCATAAGATGGAGAAGACCTCCATAGCCATCATGGTTTTTTCTCCCCTTGCTACTTAGGTATGTGTGTCAGAATGAAGAAGCCGAACTGCAGAAGGCCAGATGTCAACTTCTAAAGCATTGCCATGACTATTATCAGGCTGGCATGGGGGTGGGGGGTGGGGATTCCATGCATGCCTTCGGCCGGAGTCGGATCTCATGTCTACAGCCTAGTTGGAGAATATGAGTTATGACACAGGACAGAAGGGAGGGGATACAGGGGTAAAGCTTGAACACAATTAAGCGAAAGCAGTTTTGGCTCCGCAGGAGTTCACGCCAGAATGTCGATCCTAATAAATGATTGGATTTCTTTTGAACTTGGTCTCGAGCCTCGTAAATTAATTAGGTCATCTTCTGAGAACTTCACACCAATATGGTGAAGGAGATGAACCTGGCTTCGTCACAGCGATAAGGGAGATTATGAACCTGGAAAGCCACAATGAAGCTGCTAAATCAAAAGAGGGTCATATAGCCCAGGACTCTAGCAGCTTCTTCTTCTTCTTCTTCTTCTTCTTCTTCTTCTTCTTCTTCTTCTTCTTCTTCTTCTTCTTCTTCTTCTTCTTCTTCTTCTTCTTCTTCTTCTTCTTCTACTTCTTCTTCTTCTTCTTCTTCTTCTTCTTCTTCTTCTTCTTCTCCTTCTCCTTCTCCTTCTCCTTCTCTTCCTCCTCCACCTCCTCCTCCTCCTCCTCCTCCTCCTCCTCCTCTTCCTCCTTTTTTTAATTAAACATACTGTGAGGGGAGAAAATATTCATTGGAAAGTTGCAGGTAATAGGCCCAGGAGTGTGCTTGCAGGCCTCACTGTACCAAAGTTTTAAACTAGCATAATTGCAAAATGTACCAGACTAATATTTCCAAATGTGCTGACTTGCGCTGCATTTTCTGCAAAGTTTGTACTTGATATGGATATATTTGGAGCAGGAAGAGTGAGAGGGTGGGAAATGAGGAACTGAAAGTAACAAATGTCTGCAAACTTCAAATGTGTTGCAGAGAGTGACGGTCACTAAGGCAGAACAAGGAAGTAAGTTGTGAAACGCGTGCAGAAAAGTATACAAAGATTGCCTTGGGAAGAGTTCTGGGCCACTGGCCGTAGCTAATCCTTGCTGGATTCAGGTATGACAGTGGATCTTATTGAAATAAGATGCTAATTTAAATAATGCTACGTTTGCTATTTATGTTCAAAAATTGTTCATGAAACAATCAACCTCTGATCTTAAAGTAAGATTTATTGCCTGTGGTTGCTTCTGGTTTCCCTTTGTTTTTTATATAGGGAACTTTTTATAACAATACATACATACATACATACATACATACATACATACATACATACATACATACACACACACACACACACACACACACACACACGTACATACATACACATGCAGACATGCACACAGACACAGACACAGACACAGACACAGACACACACACACACACAAATGGCTAATGTGTATGTATGTTCCAGCATAACTCTGGAACACCTCAAGCAATTTCAACCAAACTTGGTACACAGATAACTTAATCTCTGGAAACAAATACTGTGGGGGTAAGACACCCCTAAAGTTCCTCAGTGTGTGGGGGTTATCGGTTAAGATTCTGTTGTGCCTTAAAAATGGCTTCTACTATGCTGCCGTAATGGCTTCTACTGTGCAGCGGAGTGGGGTTGCCATGGCAACGGCTTCACAGTACTCCCCTTGTGGGTTCCCTCTGCTAAGGGGGAAAATCCAACAATAGAAATTACATTTGGTCTGGACGTTTTCCCCCCTGTAAATAAATCCCCGGGCAACACCAGGTTATCAACTAGTAAACCATAAAAATTGACCCTTCATTGCATTGAAGAATGAATTATTTAGCTGCTGAGTACATGTCTAAATCATGTCTAAATCAGGGAATGGAGGTGATGTTGACAACCATGCCGTAAACATGCTTGCTTGAAAAGAAGGCATGAAGAGTAGAGTAGAGTTAACATGTCTTCCTCCCCCCCCCCCCCCCTGCCCCATCTACTTCTTGATACTGGGATCTGGCTTTCTGAACACAAGAAATTAAAAAGTTTTTTTTTATATTTGCTTCTGAAAGACAGTGAGCACCTGAGAGAGATGGGCCGATAACTATTATTAGAAATATCCCACTGTGATACCAACAGTGTTATTATTACCACCACCACCACCCCCAACAGATCTCAACTGAAGTCACCTCTGCTCCTTCATGGCCAACAAGCAAAAATAAGATTTCAGAAAATGTTGACCCCAACATCTACTCTTCTTTCTCCCTGTCCATTTTCTCCTTTTGTCACACATTCCTTCTATTTTACAAGCCTGCCTTTTCCTGATTTTTTTTATCAAGCCAATAAACACGGTGGAGATCTGAAGGATCAACAAAAATGATTTATAGTGAAAATGAAGTGATACACTGGGTGACAATTGGAGATAATTACAGGGTAAAATATATTTCCTTTATGCAACTGAGAGCTTGATACATGACCAAAACTGGTTATAAATTCTTTTGTGGGTGTCATTTAAGGCTATTGGGTTGGGAACAGATTCTCCATTTCAATGGTTAAGAATGTTGTCTATTTATTGGGCAGTTGGGAGATCAAATCTGTAGAACAGGTTTAACATTATGATCTGATGTTCAAACAATTATCTTGACTTTCACGGTGCTTACTTTAGTTAGACTGCAGCCCATGGCAGAGTTGGAAGGGACCTTGGAAGCCTTCTAGTCCAACCTGCTCCTCAGGCAGATTGACCGCAGGAGAATCAACACTTACAAAGAATCTCCACTTATGAAGAATCCTCTCTGTCTGATATCATAAGCCAATTCAAAAGTCTTTCTACAGCATATTATCTCATTGAAATGAAGTGCCCAGCAACAAGTCCTTTCCCCGTCCCTCACCAGCGGTATCAATCAGGTGATCTTTTCATAGGAGGGATGCTATCTCAGATAATGTATATATTAAGTGAAGTTTCCTACATGGAACACCCTTTGCAGGAGCTAAGTTTGGATCTTCCAGTGTAAGTTTTTCTTTTCTTTTCGATTCAATGTTTGTAATTTAAAAGTGGGTTTCAGCCACTGTTTACTTACAGTGTTGGAGGAATTTATTTATTTATTTATTTATTTATTTATTTATTTATTTATTTATTTATTTATTTATTTAGTTAGTTAGTTAGTTAGTTAGTTAGTTAGTTAGTTAGTTAGTTAGTTAGTTAGTTAGTTTGTCACTCATATACAAGATAACAGGAATAAGAAGAAACATGAATAAGAACACAGGACCTGGGGACAAATCAATTGGGACAGAAGGACAGCGACGTTAGGCATGCTGGTGCACTTATGCACACCCTTACTGACTTCTTAGGAATGGGGTGAGGTCAACAATAGATAGTTTAAGGTTAAAGTTATGGGAGTTTGAGGATGTAACAACAGAGTCAGGTAGTGCATTCCAGGCATTAACCACTCTGTTGCTGAAGTCGTATTTTCTGCAATCGAGTTTGGTGTGGTTTACCTTGAGTTTGTATCTATTGGGTAATTTTGTATTATTGCGGTTGAAGCTGAAGTAGTCATTGACAGGTAGGACATTGTAGCAGATAATTTTGTGTACTACGTTTAGGTCAGGCTGTAGCTAGGGTAGTTTTAGGTTGTCCAAGCCCAAATTTTTCAGCCGGGTGCCTAGGGTATTCTGGTGTGAGTAGAGGATTACAACGACTAGATGGTAGTGATGGAAAAGATACTCATAATTAACTCCATAGTAGGCATGGCTAGTAAGTAGTGAAAGGACTGAACTCAACATTTCTCCATATTTTCAAGAAGTCATTTTTTTCTGATTCTTATTGAGAATTATTATTACATGGAGCTCCCATTGAATTCTGTTTTCATCCTTTCCAGAATTCTGAATTGTGTAATATTAGTTGGCATGTATAGTCATGGTTTACATGTCATACCAAAGTGGTTTATTATTCTGCTGAATAATTTGTAAGAAGCATATTACAATGACAGGAATAGAATAGAATAGAATAGAATAGAATAGAACAGAACAGAACAGAACAGAACAGAACAGAATAGAATAGAATAGAATTCTTTATTGGCCAAGTGTGATTGGACACACAAGGAATTTGTCTTTGGTGCATATGCTCTCAGTGTACATAGATTACACCATTATATGAATGTAAAATAAGGTGAGTTTTCAGAGGTAGAAACAATTGCAAGACATAAAATTGGGACGAGTTTCTTTATTTTATTTTAGCGTGGGAATATAAAGTTAAACTGAAAGAGACTTCAACAAAACAAGCATTTGTTTTGTATAGTAGAAAGGTGAACGTTACTAAAACTGCAATATATTTCTGTGTTGATAGCATGATCACCAAGTTCTACCAGCATCTGCTGGCCTTGGTGTTCGCTGCAAATGAGATCAATAAGGATACCCACCTTTTGCCAAATACTACCATTGGATTCCATATTTATGACAGCTATTATGATGCAAGGATGGTCTATCGCAATATCTTGGATCTGCTCTCCAAAGCTGACTGGTTTGTCCCCAACTTCCAATGTGGGATGGAGAAAAATCTCATAGCTGCCATTGGGGGGATTGGCCATGATGTTTCCTTGGGCATGGCAGATATCTTAAGCCTCTACAAAATTCCACAGGTAAAACATTTCAATAAAGATGTCAACTCATAAAGCATTGGCATGTTTGTATACATTACCATGGTGAGGAAAGAGGAGGAACTCATTCCACGGATACATTCGACTTGAGTCGGATCTCAGATTATTACAGCAGGCTTGTGAGGCATGCACCTCATTGGAGAATGTGATTTATGACACAGACTGAGAGGAGGGAAGGAACAGAGGTAACGTTCAGGCATAATTCAAATGAGGTTAGGCATGACTGCAATGCAGTATTGCCAAAATGGTGTTCGTAATAAATGTCTGGTTTTCTTTTGAAACTTGGCTCAAGGCTCATGAATTAATTAGGGCATCTTTCAGAAACCTGACAAAAGGTGATTATTTGAGTTCAGGGTGGAAATGAGGGGTCCTTGGTGCTCTCTGAGCTTGGTTGTTTTCTTGCAGAAGTTTCATTAACCAAACTGGGTAACATTATCAGTGTTAGCGATGATATTACCTAGTTTGGTTAATGAAACCAAGCTCACATCACACCAAGGTTAACCCTAACCCTCAAAACATTTCAGAGGCAGTTGGGTATTACCCCATGCTTCCTAGTTCTTCTTTCTTTTAGCACTCCCAAATGTATTGTGGCAGGATTACGAGGACATATCTGAATGAAAAAGGAATTAATTACCACAGTCATATCTAAAGAGCTCAGTAGCAATTTCATCTCCTTTGCTAGCATTTTAAAGACTCTGCAGTGTTTAACATTTCAGGTTGGCCAACTGCTTCATCTGTTGCCTTCTTGGCTACAATCAACTACACAATTGTTGAGTGATCCCCTCTTTTTCTGTTTGTGCTTCCATATGGGTCATTTTCACTCTCAGTTTATTACTTACATATGTGCATCCCAGTCAGGAGTGGATTCCGGATTCTTTTACTGATGGTTTACTCAGGGACGCAGTTCAGGCATGCGCGCACTTGATGTGCATTACGCGGGCATGCACAACGGTGAAAAAATTGCTTCTGCAGCACCGATAGAATTGGTTTGGGGGCGTGGGTGGGCGAATTACTCAGCCAAACCGGTCCGAACCATAGCCTATAGAGATCATTCTGCTAATTTCCTAAGGGTCGGTGAAGCATATAAGTAATCATTTCACATATCAGTTTGTCTCTCAGGATATTCATAACCAATGAGTATGGAATTTAGTCATTAAGTGATAAGGGGAAGGAGTGTGCAAAAAAATTAAACATGAAAAATTCAACATGTTCGGTATATAGGGTCAAACAAACCTCAAAACTAGAGACAAGAAAATTAGTTCTCTGCTTGTGCCTAGGGTATTCTGTTGTGAGCAGAGGATTATGACAACTAGATGGTAGTGATGGAAAAGATACTCATAATTAACTCCATAGCAGGCTAGTAAGTGGGGAAAGGACTGAACTCAACATTTCTCCATATTTTCAAGGTCATTTTTTTTTCTGATTCTTATTGAGAATTATTATTACATGGAGCTCCCATTGAATTCTGTTTTTATCCTTTCCAGAATTCTGAATTGTGTAATATTAGTTTGTATGTATAGTCATGGTTTACATGTCATACCAAAGTGGTTTATTATTCTGCTGAAAACATTTTGTAAGAAGCATATTACAATAACAGGAATAGAATAGAATGGAATGGAATGGAATAGAATAGAATAGAATAGAATAGAATAGAACAGAACAGAACAGAACAGAATTCTTTATTGGCCAAGTGTGATTGGACACACAAGAAATTTGTCTTTGGTGCAGATGCTCTCAGTGTACATAGATTACACCATTATATGAATGTAAAATAAGGTGAGTTTTCAGAGGTAGAAACAATTGCAAGACATAAAATTGGGACGAGTTTCTTTATTTTATTTTAGGATGGGAATATAAAGTTAAACTGAAAGAGAGTTCAACAAAGCAAGCATTTATTTTGTATAGTAGAAAGGTGAACGTTACTAAAACTGCAATATATTTCTGTGTTGATAGCATGATCACCAAGTTCTACCAGCTTTGTGGTAAACATTGTCGTCTGCTTGTGGTAAATAACTAGAGGTCACTTTTTAAATATACTAAATTCAGATTCCCCCCCCCCATTATGTTCATTTTCACTAAGCACCTGAACTATGAACTGAATTGGCTGCCAACGCCCTGTGTATCTACTGAAGGCATCTACTGAAAATCATCCACCAATCCATTGACTTTTCTCTTTTTTTGTCGTTGACATGCATATTTTTATTTCTTTGCTTTTTTGGGGTAGATTACCTATGGATCTTTTGTCCCAGAAAAGAAGTATGAAACTCCTTCCTTTTACCGCATTGTCCCTAATGAAGCCCATCAAAGTTTGGGGATTATCTACATGTTACGACATTTCGGATGGACTTGGGTGGGCCTCTTTGTTGTAGACGACAACAGCGGAACGCTTTTCCTGCAAAGCTTGCAGTTCTTGTTTTCCAAGAATGGGATCTGTTCAGCTTTCATTGAAAGGCCTCCAAAACAAGCTTTTATTTACCAGTATGAAGACACGTTGGGAACTTCTGAAAAATATAACCTGCACATGATGCAAGGTAAAGCCAACGTCTTCATCGTTTATGGAGAAACAAGCTCCTTTATTTGGTTGACCTTAATGATAGAAACAGTCAGTAGTCTACCTGAAGAACTTACTCCTGGTGGGAAAGTGTGGGTCACAACAGCTCAGATTGATTTTGCATTAATGAGCTTCCAGCATGGCTGGCGCTTGCAGAAATTTGGAGGTGCCATTTCTCTGACAGTTCAGTCCAATGAAGTTCAGGGATTCCATACATTTCTTCAGAGGCTTCAGCCATTTGGGACCCAAGGAGATATTTTTCTCAAGGAGTTTTGGGAACAAGCATTTGGGTGTCTTTTCACAAATTCCACTGGAACATTAAAGGTTAACAAGACATGTACTGGAGAGGAAAAGCTGGAGAATCTTCCTGGTTCCTTTTTTGAAATGGCCATGGCTGCTCATAGTTACAGTATTTATAATGCCATCTATGCTACGGCACATGCTCTACATAAAATCTATTCATCTCCGTCGAAAAGGAAAGCAAAGATGGATCACCAAGGTTTTCATCTTCAGAAACTAAAGCCCTGGCAGGTAATTTTTTTCTTCTATTCAATAGCCTCATTCAATATCCAAGAAAGAAAATCCCCAACTCCATTTAATTAGAGAAAAGTTACTTTTACTGGACATGAAATGAAAACAGCCAAAGTGAAGCAAGATCTGAAGCAAAAAAGCGTGAACTTGTACATGTCAAACGTTTACCCAAATCCCTCCCCCCCAGTTACCCTGACCCAATGTCCAATCTCCAGCTCCCAAAGGTGTCATGTGGGCTGCATCTTCAAGTGGCCTCATTCAGTTGGTATGCAGAGACTGTTGGTCTTGACCAAACCCAAACACAAGCCATCAGTATGTGCAGAAGATGGTGAGAACAAAACTCCCCTGAGATATCTCCACCAGCACTTTTCCCCTTCCAAATACCATGATCCCTCACACTCCCCGTTACCATGGCAGTTGATAGCAAGCATGCAAGGTGGAGTCTGACAATCGGATTAATTAAGTGGGACTAAGATATCGGAATAGCAGAGTTGGAAGGGGCCTTGGAGATCTTCTAGTCCAACCCGCTGCTCAAGCAGGAAACTCTATATCAACTTAGACCAATGGTTATTGAACCCTTTCTTAAAAGCCTCAAGTGTTGGAGCAATCATAACTTCTGAAAGCAAGCTGTTCCACTGGTTGATTGTTCTTACTGGTCAGACTATTTCTCCTCAGTTCTAAGTTGGTTCTGTTCTTGATTAGCTTCCATTTTTGGTCCCAATATCTCAAGGACTGCCACAAAGAAGAGGGAGTCAACCTGTTCTCCAAAGCACCAGAGGCCAGAACAAGAAGCAATGGGTGGAAACTAATCAAGGAGAGAAGCAGCCTGGAATTAATGAGGAATTTCCTGACAGAACAATTAATCAGTGGAACAACTTGCCTCCAGAAGTTGTAAATGCTCCAACGCTGGAAGTTTTTAAGAAGATGTTGGATAGCCATTTGTCTGAAGTGGTGTAGCATTTCCTGCCTAAGTAGGGGGTTGGATTAAAAGACCTCCAAGGTCTCTTCCAACTCCATTATTTTAATTCTAATATCGATCATATATCTTTTTTAAAAAAGAAAACAAAAAACCTGCCACACAGAAAACCAAAGGTGATTAAAATTTTTCCTTTGCTTATAACCAGCTTCATCGATTTCTTCAAGATCTTTCATTCAACAATTCTGCTGGAGATACTATATTCCTGGATAAGCATGGAGAAATGCCAACTGGTCTTGAAATTAGTAACTTGGTTGTCTTCCCAAACAACTCCTTCCATAGGCTTAAAATTGGATGGGTAAATCCTTACAGTTCTGATGGCAGATATTTAACTATAGATGAGGATAAGATTGTCTGGCACCAAGGATTTAACCAGGTGAAGTATAGTCGATTCCGGATATTCCTAAATTCTCATGTATCGTCGTGTTCATTTTCAGAGACAGAAACAATTCTAGATGTATCTGTCCATAGCAGAAAAAAGCAGAATTGGATGGGACATTGGAGGTCTTGTAGTAAACCCTGCTTCTTAAGCAGAGAACCCTATACCAGGGTGTCAAACTCAAGGCCCAGGGGCCAGATTTGGCCTGTGGGGCACTTAGATGTTGTGGCCCGCCAGTGGCCAGCAGATATGGTAGCAGATTTGGACAGTGAGGCAGTTGGGGAGAAACACAGGCCAGTCATGGAGTCTGGGGAAGGCTCTGACGAGTGCTCTGCACCAGAGGCAGAGATGAAGCCAGGGCTGTCTGACAGTTATCAGCAGCCTTCAGAGTTGGACTTCAGTGGGGCAGAAGAACAGTTGGAGCCTGTTCTCAATATGCGCATGTGCAGCGCTGCCAGGAGAAGGGAACAGCTAAGGAATATGGGTCAACTCGGGCATAAAGCCACAGGTGGACAGTGAAGACCCCTCCCATAGTGAATAAAGAGGAGCAAAAGGGGAGGGGAGTTTGCAGTAGACAATGAGTTCAATTCATGAGGGTGAAGATCTGTTCCTGACTCCTTGCCAAGGAACTGCCGCTACAGCATGGTGTTTCGAAGATATCAGCCTGGCAGCTCTCCAAGCCTGACAAGTTGTGAAATCTCTTGAAAGACTGTTGGCCGGGACTTTGCTGGAGAGGAATTCTCTTTAACCTAAATAAAAGTGGTTTTATCGGGACGAGGAGTCGGCTTCATGCTCTTGGGAAGCCTCGGTCCGAACACTTAGATCTGGCCCATGGGACAGCCCTAGAAACAGCGAAGGAGCCGCCCACAGTGCTTCTGCCAGTGAAAATGGGAAGGCCGCATGCTCCATTTTCACTGGCAGAGGGTTGCAGGAGGCCATGGCAGCTGAAAATGAACCCTGGAAGCCCATTTTCACGGGCAAAGAACTCGGGTCACTACAGGCACCCCCAACATGATTGTAGTCAAGCTGACCATGCCCCACCGCCCTCCCCCAAAGTCAAACACAACCACGATGTGACCCTCAATGAAATTGAGTTTGACACCTTCAAACCATGGCAGACAAATGGTTTTCCAACCTCTTATTGAAAGCCTCCAGTGATGGAATCCCCACCTTTTCTGGAGGCAAGTCATTCCACAGATTCATGGTTCTCACTGCCAGGAAATTTCTCTTGGGTACTAGGTTGCTTCTCTCCTTTTTTAGTTTCCATCTATTGTCTTGCCTCCTTCTGGTGCTTTGGAAAATAGCTTGATACCCCCCCCTCTTTTTTATGGTAGCTCCTCAAATATTGGAACACTGTTATCATATCACCCCCAGTCCTTCTTTTCACTAGACTAGAGAAAGTCAATTTCTGAAACCGTTCTTCATACGTTGTAGCCTAATCATTTTTGTTGCTCTTTTCTGTTCTCTTTTCAGAGTCTCTAATAAAATGATATTCAATGGTGAAAAGAGTATGGTTCTACTTTTAGGCAAGAAAAACCAAATGCACAGGGACAGTATAGGTGGTACCTTGCTCAATAGTAGTGACTTTGAGAGGGATCTTGGAGTCCTAGTGGACAACCATTAAAATATGAGCCAGCAGTGTGCAGCAGCTGCCAAAAAAGCCAACAAAGTTCTAGGCTGCATCAACAGAAGGATAGAATCAAAATCACGTGAAGTGTTAATACCACTTTATAAGGTCTTGGTAAGGCCACACTTGGAATACAGCATCCAGTTTTGGTCACCACGATGTAGAAAAGATGTGGAGACTCTAGAAAGAGTGCAGAGAAGAGCAACAAAGATGATTAAGGGACTGGAGACTAAAACATATGAAGAACGGTTGCAGGAACTGGGTATGTCTAGTTTAATGAAAAGAAGGACTAGGGGAGACATGATAGCACTGTTCCAATATCTCAGGAGTTGCCACAAAGAAGAGGGAGTCAAACTATTCTCCAAAGCACCTGAGGGCAGAACAAGAAGCAATGGGTGTAAACTAATCCAGGAGCGAAGCAACTTAGAACTGAGGAGAAATTTCCTGACAGTTAGAACAATCAGTGGAACAGCTTGCCTCCAGAAGTTGTGAATGCCCCAACCCTGGAAGTCTTTAAGAAGATGTTGGATAGCCATTTGTCTGAAATGGTATAGGGTTTCCTGCCTAGGCAGGGGGTTGGACTAGAGGACCTCCAAGGTCCCTTCCAACTCTGCTATTGTATTGCATTGTATTGTGTCCTATGTGATTAATTTCACCCTAAGAATCCAAATGAGACAATAACTAAGTCTCAACTATTTACATTTCTTTCATTTTGAAGGAATATATGAATCAATATTGGCTATTTGCTTTTATTATGCATTGCTTATGTTGCTTTGTAATTGTTACAGATTATACCAATCGTTGCTGTTTGCTTCTGATATGATATACTGCTAGAAATCATTTATTAAGAATTAAGCTTTGTTATTGGCTTCTGCTTAGATTATTGTATATTGTCAGAAATTAGCTGTTTTCTATCCTAGCAAATTGTAACCTTAATATTGGATGGCATTACTTCAAATGTTATCTCACTGCTGCGTCTCCCTTCTATTCTTGGCTTCAAAGCTAGGGACATTCTTGAAAACATAGAATAAATTGCTACACAGGAATATCAGGCCCCACAGATAAAAGAATCAAACTAGGGAGTTTTCCTGGCTCATAAAAAGCATTCTGCTAAAAAACAACTTGTCAAATGAGAGCTGCCACCCCCTATACAAGGCTATAAGAATACTCCATAGATAAGTTAGGCAGAGACAGGAGCTTGAACAAAAGAACGCTTTAAAGCTCAATTTGGTAAGGAATCTTTGTCTCCGATTGGATAAACTTTGTTTCTATCTGCCTAAAATGTATATAATATTCTCAGCCACTCTTGCAGGTGTATGCCTATTCCTTACATGTATTTGTCTGCGTGTTTTGGATATAGTCTTGTTATCCAGATTTTCCTATGGCCATCAATAAAAGCTGATATTTTTTGCAAGCCTCGTCTCGAGTCATTGTTAAGAGAAAGAATATTAGAATAAAGTAGAGAAATTATGTACTAGAAAATCAGGAATGGTTCATATATCTGGAGTATTTCCATCTATAGCTATTGTATATCTGCTCAGCTGGTAATAACTGTCTGAAGATTGTATCACAGAGCTACTGGATAACTAAAAAAATTGAATACTATTCTTTTTTAAAAAAAAATCAAAGTTTTATTGGTTTCTTTAGTATTTTGCAAAGGAAAAAGGTAAGGGAAAGGTTACAAATTTTGGCAACTGCAGTGTGTGGTAGGTGCCCCCCCCTCCATACTCATAGTATACATTTGCACATAATTCATTATTAAGTAATAACATATTAACATATAGTCAGCATATAAATTCAGTTAACGGTTTCGGTCAATTTATGTCAGGTGGATTTTCTTACTCATTTTTGTGATCTGAGCTTTCTCAAAGTTGCCCCATCTCCCCCCGCCGGCAGGGCTCCAGCCCCTCCTGTGTCCTGTATACCTGGTGAAGGATCATCAGATTTTTCTAGGAGAAGTTTGTTTTTTTTCCATAAAGGCCTGTGCCTCTATGGGTGTATTAATTCTAACTCTTGTCTCCTCCCAGAATATTAGCATACCTTCAGGCATCAACCATCTAAACCACACCCCCTTCTGGTATAATTTATTTGCTAATTACGAATAACTTTTTCTTTTTTCTCTTACTTTCTTGGGGATCTGTTTCAGAACGGTTATCTCCTTATCTTTGTATGTCAGGGCTTGCCCCCTTTGTGCACTCAAAATTTCATCTCTTGTGCTGAAAAAAAATTGAATACTATTCTTCACCATTTGTCCTGAAATCCCTTTTCTTTCTATGGGTAGATACGGCCTGTTTCTCTGTGCAACCCTTCCTGTCTTCCTGGTTTCTGGAAAGAAAAGAAAGAAGGAGAGTCATTTTGTTGTTACAACTGTGTTCCATGCCCAGAAGGGAAGATTTCAAACCAGAAAGGTATGCCATTTCTAAATCTACCTTTCTACTCTTCCAAGAAAATGCCAACTTCTTTTCAAATGTTCAACCAGGATGATTAGGGGACCGGAGACTAAAACATATGAAGAAGGGTTACAGGAACTGGGCATGGCTACTCTGGTGAAGAGAAGGACCAGGGGAGACATGATAGCAGTCTTCCAATATTTGAGGGGCTGCCACAGAAAAGGAAGGGCTCAAGCTATTTTCCAAAGCACCCGAAGGCCAGACAAGGAATAATGGATGGAAACTGATCAAGGAAAGATTCAACTTAGAAATAAGGAGAACTTTTCTGACAGTGAGAACAATCAACCGAAGGAACAGAAGTTGCCTTCAGAAGTTGTGGGAGCTTCATCACTGGAGGCTTTCAAGAAAAGATTGGACTGCCATTTCTCAGAAATGGCGTAGGGCTGTGATGGTGAATTTATGGCACACCTGCCAGAGGTGGCACTCAGTGCTCTCTCTGTGGGCATGTGTGCCATCACCAGCTGCTGTTCTGGTTCCTGGCACACACATGTGCACTGGCCAGCTAGACTTTGTGTGTGCTGGGGTGCTAGAAACCCAAAGATCAAGTGGCCAGCTAGCTGGTCTTCAGGTTTCCAGCCCTCCAGCATGCACACACATTCCGGTTTGGCCACTCGGTTTGCCATCACTAGTGTAGGGTCTCCTGCTTGGATGGAGGGGGTTGGACTAGATGACATAATAATAATAATAATAATAATAATAATAATAATAATAATAATAATAATAATAATAATAATAATAATTTTTATTTGATTAGCCGCAACCCTCTCCCGAAGGACTCGGGGCGGCGTACAATCAAAACAAATAAAAATACACATAAGACAAACATATATACAAAAAGAACAGAGACATATACATATGTGCATGGAGGAGAGTTGACTTATAAGTGAAAGACAATTAAAAACACAATTTAAAATCCCCTTAAATAAAATTACTAAATTAAAAAACCCATCAGGAGCGATACGAAGTTATGGTTGAGCCAGGCCAGCTATTTGGAAAAGGTACAACCTACAAGAACCCTTCCCACTCTGTTAATCTGTTCATTTGATTAATCCCCATTTCTTGATCTGTTAATTTGATTAATCCCAGTTTGTTGAAGTTTACTATTTTTTTTTCATGGGAATCAGGAGGAATAGGATCTTTGGCGACCCAAAAGTTACATAGAAGTGAAAATATAAAATATATGACCGTGAGTTTCAATTCCTGCCTTAACCATGAAAGCCATCTGGGTGACCTTGAGCCAGGCACTCTCTCTCTCAACCCAACCAGTTTAACAGTGTGATTGTTATGGGGAAATTAGGAGGAAGAAGGATCACACCTTGAACAGTTTATATAAATAATAATGGTGGAATATAAAATCATACATTGCCGCAGAGAGAAGGAGGAAGTGAGGGTTAATCAGCAGAGATTAACTAGGGAAATCCAAAAGATTCACATTTTGTTCCGTTAATCGTGTTTAATCCCTAAGGAGAAAAAAGTAAGGAATAGGATACAGAACCTTAGAAAGGCATTAAACACATCAAGGTGGGATCTATTAGAATTGCTTGAACTTCCTTCTTCCAGGTAAGGCTGAAATATCAGTCTATTTTTTGGTTTGTCAAGGTTTGAATTTTAGAGTCTAATTTTGCATTAGGCCAAGGGAGAGGAGGAATTCAACCAGTTTGGACTAATTCAGATGCTAATTTTACATTGGCTGCCCTGCCCATCTTGCCCCCACCCATCCCAGGAGTCTCCATGCAGTACATTTTGGATGCCAGGAAAATGCAGGGCCAACATGGAGGTTATGGGATGACAAAAAATGGGCCTCTTGGAATCTCCAGAAGCCCAGAAATGGGTCTTGAGGCAATTTTTGCCTTTCCGGAGGCTCAAAGAAAGCCTCTGGAACCTGGGGAGGGTGAAAAATGGGCCTCCCTGAGGTCTGGAAATGGGCCTTTTTCCAGCCTCTGGAGGCCTTCCGGAGCCCAGATGAGGCTGTTTTCGCCCTCCCGGAGACTCAAGGAAAGCCTCCAGAGTCTGGGGATGGAGAAACACCACCACTATGATGCAGGAGGCCGAGTAAGCCACACCTGACATGGCCATGCCCTCCCAGCAACTGGGCAGAGAACTGGTTGCTAAAATTTTTGAATCCCACACACCTGCGTTAGGCTTGGGCAGCTTGAAAATGAGAAGGGCTCTTTCCCAAAGAGTAAAAAATAACCAGAAGTGTGGAAATGAAAAGATAAGATTAGGAGGTATTAGAGTTTACATGGAATAAGCCATGGAGTAAGTAATACATAGGAAGGGGAGGGTGGAATGAGAAAACCAGCCAGGGGAAATTTCTATGTACAGTTCTGGGTGCCACATTCCCAGTAAGGTTATTGATAGACTGAAGAAGTCTCAGAATAAAGATGTAAAGATGATACAGAGATGTCAGAAGATGCCCTGTGAGAAGAGAAGATAGGCTAGAGACCTGGGATGCATCACAAGTCATCTTCAACTTAGGTGTACAATTGAGCCCAGCATTTGCATTGCTAAGTGAATCATTTTAAAGTGAAAAATTTATAATTACTGATAAAGAAATAAAGAGAGACTAGCATAGATTTATTTTAAGCTATTTAGCTTGAAATAGTTAGCCATATCCTTCTGGGATTTGAACCCGGGATGCCTACATATTAGGTAGATGTATTAACCTCTAAGCCATGGGCTCTCCTAGCTTTGTCAGCTGTATCAGGGGAGAGATTAAGTGGTGGGTTTTTTCTATACAACTGTGTTTCCCTAAAATAAGACAGGGTCTTATTTTCTTTTGACTCCCGAAATAAGCACTTGGCCTTATTTTTGGGGAGGTCTTATTATTTTTGAGGTGCAGGAGGCAGTGAGCATGGTCACCTCATGGCTGCTGTTGTGTTGCAATATTTTCAGGGAATAATTATTTTTTGGGGAGGGCTCATTTTAGAACATGCACTCAAAAGCCCAACTGGGCTTATTATCCAGGGAGGTCTTATTTTCAGGGAAACAGGGAAATAAGTACATGTATTAACCTCTAAGCCATGGGCTCTCCTAGCTTTGTCAGCTGTACCAGGGGAGAGATTAAGTGGTTTGTTTTCCCTATACTAGTCTATTTCTTTGTCGGTAAATATAAATTTAACAGAAAAATAATTTGTCACAAAAGCAACTGGCTCCAAAGGCTCCTGGATTGGAGGCTGAAAGGTGAAAGTAGAAGCAGTAGGCTCCATCCCATATTTGGATAGACCAACAACTCAGTTTTAAGTCAGTTTTGCCCAGTTTACAACCTTTCTTGCCAGAGTGGTTAAGTGACTCATTGCAGATATTAAGTTAGGAACATGGCTGCTAAGTGAATGGCTTTCCCATTGACTTTGCTTGTCAGAAGGTCACAAAAGGGGATCATGCGTAGCCTTCAACTAAATATGAGTCAGTTGCCAAGTGCCTGAATTTTGATCATGTGACCATGAGGATGCTCCAAAGGTCATTAAGCAATAGCAATAGCACTTAGACTTATATGCCGCTTCACAGTGCTTTACAACCTTCTCTAAGCAGTTTACAGAGTCAGCCTGTTACCCCCAACAATCTGGGTCCTCATTTCCCCCTCCTCGGAAGGATGGAAGGCTGAGTCAACCTTGAGCCTGGTGAGATTTAAACTGCCAAATTGCAGGCAGCCGGCAGTGAGCAGAAGTAGCCTGCAGTCGTGCACTCTAACCACTGCGCCACCGCGGCTCATTAAGTGTAAAAGAACTGCCACAAGTCGCTTTTTTCATGAGTAACTTTGAAAGATCATGAAATGAACAGTTGTAAGTTGAGGACTTCCTGGATAGCAAATGTTTGGGTTGATGAAGGACTGGCTAATGGAGGACGAAGCCCCAAAATATGTATGATTTTTTGTTGTTGTTTTCCTCAGATATGAATGACTGCTTCAAATGTCCAGAAGATCAATATCCAAGCAGACACCATGACCACTGCATTCTCAAAGCTATAATTTTCCTATCTTATCGAGATCCCTTAGGAGCCTGTTTAGCATTTCTTGTTCTATTTTTTTTCTCTTCTCACACTCTCCTTGCTAGGAGTTTTCATCAAGCACAGAGATACTCCGATTGTCAAAGCAAACAATAGGGAGCTCACTTACATGCTTCTTGGATTTCTCCTTCTTTGTTTTCTCTGCTCTTTTCTATTTATTGGACAACCTCGGACAATAACCTGTCTACTCCAGCAAGCAGCTTTTGGCTTCATCTTCTCAGCAGTGGTTTCCTGCATCTTGGCCAAAAACATCACGGTTGTTGTGGCTTTCATGGCCACCAAACCAGGGTCCAGTC
Organism: Natrix helvetica; assembly: GCF_964273705.1. Taxonomy (NCBI): domain Eukaryota; kingdom Metazoa; phylum Chordata; class Lepidosauria; order Squamata; family Natricidae; genus Natrix; species Natrix helvetica. Next base: position 6,185,850 of record NC_138554.1, on the reverse strand, counting down.
TGAGAAAGTGGGTGGGGAAAAGGTTGGGTAGATGTATCATTCTTTCTTGCTCCCTTTTTCAAGCCACTATCTGTGTGGTATGGTTGGCCACCTCTCCTCCTTTCCCAGATCTGGACCATCACACTCTAGTCACTGAAATTATAGCCAAATGCAATGAAGGCTCTTCCAACGTGTTTTATCTTGTCTTGGGTTACTTGGGCCTTTTGTCCATCATCTGTTTCATGGTGGCTTTCCAAACTAGGAAGTTGCCGGATAACTTCAACGAAGCCAAGTTTATCACCTTCAGCATGCTGATTTTTTGCGCTGTTTGGTTTTCCTTCATTCCAGCCTATTTGAGCATCAATGGGAAGTATATGGTCGCTGTGGAGATCTTCTCCATTTTAGCTTCCACTTTTGGACTACTGGGTTGTATATTTTCCCCCAAATTTTACATTATTGTGCTGAGACCTGACTTGAATTCCAAGGAGCACTTAATAAAAAACAAAGACTTGAAAACTATTCATTTGTGTCTCTTTATTTTGAAAGCTCTGCCTCTACAAGGAGGCAATAGAGGGCTGGATGAAGATAAGGAATGGGGACAATGAACTGAAAAAAGTTCAATAAGAAACCAGCAAGAATAATGAGGAAGGATCATGCAGACTCATTTATCATCTCATTTTTTAAAAATCTCCATTTCCCCATCTATCTCCCAACCTCCACATTCATCTGAAAAACGCATATGGAGTTCACAAACAGAGGTCTGATTTGAAGGTGCTCAGAGTAGAATTATGAACAGAAATTAATGAAATCGATTTAATAAACACAATAGTTATCCTTTCCTACAGCTATCCTAGCCACAGGACAGTTATTGTACACTTTCAGTAGCGCAAAATATAAAGATGATTGTCAGTTGTGATTATTTTAACAGGTATTTGACAAATTCATGGAAGATACATCCAGGGATGGGATTCAGCAGCTTTGGGCCAGTTTGGGAGAACTGGTAGCTCCGACCATCAGTTGAGAGCAAACTGGTTCACTCCGACAGTTAGGTGGCCTACCTGCCCCTGCAATAAACTGACCTATATTCCCTTTTCTGAAGCCCAGCTGATAGGCACGCCTCCGCTGCTTGACTCACCAGCGCTGCAGTAGAAGGTAAAACATAGGGTGTGTGTTTTGTGCATGTACGAGCAAAGCAAGTGTGCATACATAAAGCACACACTCAGCAAACTGGCTGTTACACCAGTTGAATCCCACCACTGGATACATCCAACAGTGGTTCCTATTACATGGAGATTTCACTGATTCCAATGAAAGATTGCTCAAAACATATCAACTCAATTCTAGTTGGGGCTACAAAAACTGCAGTGAGTTCAAAATGCACAACCTGTATACTTTCAGGCTTCTGACAACATATTAGACATTTTGCGTGGATCACTGATCGATTTCCACATCCAATTTTAGGCACGACTTTAGGCACCTATAATGCTCTCCGTGAAACGGCTTCCAGATAGATATGGACAACCTTTTCTAGCCTAATTTGGCCAATTACATCAGCAGAGAGAGATTGCAGACCATCCCTTGTTTTGAGGAGGTTTAGAGAGCTGAAGGAAGGAGAGAAAGTTGCAGAGTCAAAACTGTCGAACAGCCATCGGTTTTGTTGGCCTTTGAAAACTCTTGAAATTTTGGAGATTCTTTTGCATATTAGGTTTGATTTCATCTTGCCATCTGTCCTGTCTCACACCACACATACACACACCACATACCTCACACACAGACACCCAGTTGCAATATAGCTCAGAATAAAAGTGGCATAATTTCAGGAGCATGACAAAGGTTCAGCTGCAACAAGGGAAACAAATAGCAGTAACAAATAGAGTAATTTCCAGGCCAAAACCATTTTGTATTTTTTTTTTTTTTTTTGCTGATAATGGAAGATTCCTAGGGTGGAGCTGAAGGGCAAAAGGGAAGCAGTATGCTCCCTCTCATATATGGGCATACCAGTTGCCTTGACAAAACATCTAATTATTCCCCTGGCTCAGCTGATAAGGGTATGGCTAGCTGATGAGAGCTAAATAGCGCGAAATAGATCTATACTTGTCTTCATTCATTTCTTTATCAGCAAAAAAATGACATATATGTCATTTTGTGTGTGTGCATATATGTATGTATGTATGTATCGGTAGTGGGTTACACCCTGGTACACCCCGGTACAGGGGTACTGGTGCCTGCCGGGAGTACCATGTAACATTCCAGTCCGGTGCTCTGGAGGTCCCACCTGCCCACCTGTGCTCCTTGCTAGTATTTGAGGTTTTTGGGGCTTCCATGCACACACATTGAGCATATAGCGCCTGCATGATGCTCCACTGAGCAGCTGGAGCATTTCGAAGGTGTTGCAGAGGCGCTGCAGAGCATTGCGGGCTGTGTGCATTCATGTTGTGGACACCCGGCCCCATTGCACTGTACCGGTTGCAACGGGATCTGGAACCCACCACTGCTATGTATGTATATGCATATGTGTGCCGATAGATAGATAAATAGATAGATAGATAGATAGATAGATAGATAGATAGATAGATAGATGATAGATAGATAGATATAACAAATAAATTACTCTTTCTTTTTTCCTTTTAAGTGTTCCTTGTTGTTTAGTTCAGGTCTAAAAACAATGATGTAGCATTTAGGGAAAAAGATGCATCCTAGAAGCCCAGTACTAGAACATAAGATGGAGAAGACCTCCACAGCCACCATGGCTTTTCCTCTAGTACTCTGATAAGTTGGAACAAAGGAAACCCAAACGCTACAAAAGGCCAACATGCTGAAAGTGATGAACTTGGCTTCATTAAAGCTATCAGGCAGTTTACGAGCCTGGAAAGCCACAATGAAGCTGGCAAGGGCCAAGAGTCCTGGATAGCCCAGAACACAGTAAAACATGGAGACGGATCCTTCATTACATTGCAAAATGATTTCTTCATTTACTGAATGCATGTCTAACTCAGGAAACGGGGGATAGATTGATAACCAAACAGCACAAGTTCCCACTTGGAGAAAGGAGCAAGCAAGGACAATGGAAGCTGCCAATCTTTTCCCGACCCATGTCCTCATTTTTGATCCAGGTCGTGTGGCTATAAATGCTACAGAAACGAGAATTGTTTTGGCCAGTATGCAAGAAACTGCCACTGAGAAGATGATGCCAAAAGCAGTTTGTCTAAAGAAGCAAGTGGCTTTCGTTGGTTGTCCAAGAAAGAGCAAAGAGCAAAGGAAGCAGAGCAGAAGACAAACAAGGAGAATGTAACTGAGATCCCGGTTATTGGCTTTGACAATGGGACTCACTTTGTGCTTAACAAACGTTCTAAGCACCCATAGCGTTATCAGGGAAAATGAAACAGCAATTGAAGCTAAACTGATTCCTAAAGGCTCTTCGTAAGAAAGATAGCTTATTCTTTTAAGGATGCATCTGGTTTTTTTATGGTTAGCATATTGTTCTTCTGGGCATTGGTAACAATTGGTATCTGAAAAGAAAAGTCACATTTTAGCGCTGATTCATAAATAAGTAGACATAACAGATAATAGCAATTGATAACCAAATTATTGACAATGTTCCTGCTTAACCGTGCTTATACTTTGGCTCATACCGAATGCAATATTCTGTTTGCCTTTGTGCCCAGCTAATAATGCATTTTAAATGATCTTTTTGCAGACCTGATGAAATATATCCAAATTAAATTATAGCTAATGAAATCAGTGTGTAGCCATCTGCTGAAAACTCAATCCAAGTAATTATCCTCATGAGTTAGATCAGCAATGGCGAACATTTTTTGGCTCACGTGCCAAAAGCGAGGGGAGCACAGGGGAGGTCGTGCGTGGGTGTGCTGCACCCATAATGCAATGTGTGACCCCCAGAGCGCATGCACACATGACAGGCTCTCCCCCCTCCATATTTTGCATGCTTTTTTCACCCTCCCCAGGCCTGGGGAGAGTGAAAACAGCCTCCCCTGCCCCCCTGGAGGCCCTTCAGAGGCTTGAGGAACTTCCCTGAAGCCTCCGGAGCACCAAAAACTGGCCCTATGGGCAAACTGGAAGTTTGGGAATGGACTTCTGGTTTGCTCGTAGGGCCAGTTTAAGCCCTCCAGAGCCTTCAGGGGCCTTCCGGAGACTTCCCTGAAGGCTCTGGTGGACTAAAAATGGCCCTTTTTAGTGAATGTGTCCCAACCCAATATATAAACATTATTTTAATTGAAACTGAATGCAAAATAGTTGTAGATAGCTATAGATAGTATTCTTTTCAATTGTGTATCTGTATGCCTCTCTGTCTCTCTGTCTCTCTCTCTCTCTGTCTCTTTCTGTCTGTGTCTGTCTGTCTCTGTCTATCTCTCATCCAGAGATAGTTGATTTGAGGGAAGAGGGCTCAATTGAATCTATATGATGAGGAAATTTAAAATATTTCAACAACACTTACCAATCTTGTCTGAAACCTTCCCTATTGGACATGAAACACAATCGTAGCAGCAAAAGCTTTTTCCTTCACGCTTTCTCTTTTGATAACCAGGTTGACAATTTTCATTGCACATTGAAATGGGAACAGCCTACCAAATAAATATAGGTTAAAAAAAAAAAACTTGAGTGCAAACTGGGTTTATTCAAGAACTTTCAGTTGCTACTGTGAAATTTTTCAAAAAACGAATCTTTCATTTGAAACAAAACATAAGGAAGTTCAATGCTGAACTGAATGAAGGCACAAAAATATGCAATAAGATTATAAAATCTTATAAAATTCAATAAGTTGCTCAGTAGTAGTAACTGTGAAAGGGAGTCCTAGTGGACAACCATTTAAATATGAGCCAGCAGTGTGCAGCAGCTGCCAAAAAAGCCAACACAGTTCTAGGCTGCATCAACAGAGGGATAGAATCAAGATCACGTGAAGTGTTAATACCACTTTATAATGCCTTGGTAAGGCCACACTTGGAATACTGCATTCAGTTCTGGTCGCCACAATGTAAAAAAGTTGTGGAGACTCTAGAAAGAGTGTAGAGAAGAGCAACAAAGATGATTAGGGGACTGGAGACTAAAACATATGAAGAACGGTTGCAGGAACTGGGTAGGTCTAGCTTAAGAGAAAGAAGGACTAGGGGAGACATGATAGCATTGTTCCAATATCTCAGGGGTTGCCACAAAGAAGAGGGAATCAAACTATTCTCCAAGGCACCTGAGGGTAGAACAAGAAGCAATGGGTGGAAAATAATCAAGGAGAGAAGTAACTTAAAACTGGGGAGAAACTTCCTGACAGTGAGAACAATTAATCAGTGGAACAGAAGTTGCCTCCAGAAGTTGTGAATGCCCCAACACTGGAAGTCTTTAAGATGTTGGATAGCCATCTGTCTGAAACGGTATAGGGTTTCCTGCCTAGGCAGGGGGTTGGACTAGAAGACCCCCCAAGGTCCCTTCCAACTCTACTATTGTATTGTATTAAGATGAATATTACTTTTGTTTCAGATCTGCTGGATTTTATTGAGTCATGTCAACAGAAAAACAAATCAATTGAAGACAATGTTTGCAGTACAGGATTGAACTGTAGAATCCTTGGTGCACTCTGAGCCTGGTTGTTTCCTTGCTGGTGTTTCATTACTCAACTGGGTAATAATTTCAGTGCCTTGAAGATGTTATCTAGTTGGGTAATGAGCTCAATCAAGCTCAGGGAGCACCAAGGCCTCCACAGAAAGGCACATTTCCAAGGCCATTGAAGCCATATGAGATTGTTCCACCAAAGTCACCCATACCTGATTGAACCACCTGTGCCAAATGATCATGTCCTCATTAATAATTAATTCTTTTCCTTCAGGTGCATCTCCATCCACTCTTCCAATTTTCACCCGCTGGAAGGAGGTATTGGGAAAGGTGATCAAGTTCATAAGGTCAAAACCACTTTCTATCTCCTTGCTTTCACTAAAGGAAATTGTTTCTCCAGCAGAATTGTTGAATGAAATGCTTTGAAGAAATGGATGGAGCTGTGTCATTTGGAAAACAAAACAAAACGATTAAAAATTAAACAATGAATGAATGAAAGAAAGAAAGAGAAAGAAAGAAGGGAAAAAGGAAGGAAGGAAATACAGTAAAGATCTACTTAACATCAATTCTTCTGATATCCAGTATGAATGAAACCCATTTCCCCAACTTACTGGGAACTTTGTTTAGATACTTTGTAGAGTCCCCTAGGGGAGAGGGAGCGGTTGATAAATCCAATAAATAAATAAATAAATAGAGGTGGCATGAAAAACAACAACTAGATAATCAAAGTGCTAGTTTAATAGGATTTTGTTTTACCAGACAGAAAGTCTTCCAATTCTTTTTTAAAAAAGTAAATGTTTCCCCTGTCCAGTCATGTCCAACTCTAGAATGTAATTTCTGTTTCTTAGCCAAGGGAGCCAGCAAATGCAAATAGATAAATAGGTACCAATTTGATGGGAAAGTAACAGCATTCCATGTAACTCAACATAAAGCCTCTAATAATACACAAACACATAGACCTCAAACCAGAGATCTTTTTACTGGGAATTATACCAGAAATTTATAACAAAGACTTAAAATATTTGATTTTAAATGTTTTAACAGCAGCTAGAATCGTATTTGCAAAAAACTGGAAAAACAAAATGATACGAAAACAGGAAGAAGTCATTCAAAAGATAATGCAGTGAGCTGAAATGAGCAAATTGACATTTGAAATTAGAGAACAAGAAGACGAGCAATTTTATGAGAATTGGGTTTTGTTTTATCAGTGGCTGGAAAAAAGAACCTGGACATGAAAAATGTTTTATTTATGTTTTAATTGAAGGAGAAAAGTGAGAATACAATAATGTTGTTAAATAGACTAATAACGATACAATGTTTTAATTGAAGGAGAAAAACAAAAATACAATAATCTTGTTAGACTAACAACAATACAATGAAACACTGACATATATATGAATAATTTAGAGTTTTGTGTTATAAAATGAAGGATAAAGATAATAAATGAACTAATGTACATTTAATAGAAGATTGGTAATATAACTCTATAGTGCATACCATAAAGATATCCTGTTGAAAGTAGTGAAAGATATACAAACATAAACACTAGGTAAATTCTTTTATATTGTAAAAATATTTAAAATGAGACAATGATTGCATAAAGGTATGTTGTTGTTAAGCAGACAATCAAGAATGTAAGCTTATTGAAAAGAAAGAAATATTAATCGTAATTGAACATAGGCTGCACAATGAAAGTGAGGTTTTTTGGCTATATTGAATGGAAAAACTGTGATTGTATATGTAATTGAAAATGCGGATGTAAAAGCACTTGTAACCAAACGACATGCTGTATGTAATGGATGAAACATTTTTAATGTTGTCTTTTATGTTCAAAAAACAAACAAACATAAAGCCTCTAGACAACATTTCATGGCTATGTGGTCAGCATGACTACATATTGAGGTGCGTGGAATGCAATCACTTTCCCATTAAAGTTGTACCTATTTATCTGCTCGCATTTGCCTGCTTTCAGAGTGGTCGGTTGGCAGGAGCTGGGGCAAGTAATGAGAGCTCACCCCGTCATGTTGCACTTGGGTCTTGAATCCAGGCTGTCTGTTTTTTTTGTGGTTATCCAATAACAGAGGCATCTAAGAAATGGAGGTAGCTATTAACAAAAATGCTGGTTATCCTTCTGATATGATCCTCTGCTTTATAGAGTTGGCTTATTGGTTCCTGCTGTCAATCAAGTCCATAATAAAGTCTTGCCTGTCTAAACAATAATGCCTTATCTGGGACTTGGCTCACTTAGTTGAAGGTCCACAGACCCAACATGACTTGATTAGTTCCTTTTGCACACAAGATCTGTGTACAAGAATCAAAGCTCATATTGTATATAGCCGTGATGGTGAACCTATGGCACACTTGCCAGAGGTGACACTCAGAGCCCTCTCTGTGGGCATGCACACCATCGCCAGCTGCTCTTCTGGGTTCTGTTGCGTGCATGTATGACAGCCAATTGGTCAGGCACACAAGTGTACGGCGGCCAATTGCTGTCTTCCAGGTTCCAGTGTGCAAATGCTCGCCAGCCAGCTGGTTTTAGAAGTTTTGGGCCATTCCAAGACTGGGTGAACTCTTCTCCAGTCCCTCTTTAATAGTACACTTCTTCCTCCCTCATTATTTATGAATTCAATTTGCATCCACCTCAAAATATGACTTTGAACAAACTCATGAATGTCTTTCCCATACAGTTACCATAATCATCATCATCATCATCATTTAACTCCATAATCCCTTGTGGGGTGGAGCTTGAGCAACTGAACGGAGCAAGCAGAGTGTTTAATGGCTGATTGCCCTTCTTGTCGCCAATGCGGAGTTTTGTTCAGCCGATATATTCTCATTGTGCCCAGAGAGAGAAATATCTGCCTCTATCTAGTATCAAACTCACAGCCTGCTGATTGTGAGGCAAGATCTCCACGTTTAGGCCACCATACCACTCTGCTATACATTCCTTTACATGCATAATCAAATTAGTTCTAATCTACACATTGAAGATTCATGGTTGAATGAAGGTTACCTGCCAAGATTGAAGTCCTTGACATAAAGATCGTTTACATGCCACCCAATTTCTTTGGTTGGATCCGAGTGAGACAAGAGCATGCAAAGCATGTGCTACAGCATAAGCAGCATTGTAGATGCTATAGCTGTACCCAGTCATCTGGGTCTCAAAAAGTGGTTGGGGAAGATTTTCCAGTCTCTCCTCTCCAGTACATGCATCATTGTCTGACACTCGCTCCAGCCGTTCCAGAAACGAGCAGTCAAAAGCTTGTTCCCATACATCCTTAATAAATGCATCTCCTGTAGTCGAGGAAGGCTTTATGGTTTGAAGAAATCCCTTGAACCCTGGAAGTTCTCCTGAGTGTATTGCAAAGGAAATGGCACCATGGAACAACTGGCTGTTCCAACCTCTTTGCATTCCTGTTAACACCAAGTCAGTCTGGGCAGTCATGATCCACACCTTTCCAAAGGACAGATGTTCCTTCATCCCATTGAGAAGAAATATAACAGCAGTCAGCCATAACACTTGCAAAGATTCGCCGTAAATGATAAAGGTACTAATTCGGTCATCTGTCAAGGGCACATATATATCTGATGCTGTTTCAAGTATTTCTTTTAAATTATCCCAGTGGGCTAATTGTGGGATTCTTTGCGTACAAGCCGAACAGATTCCATTCTGAGAAAACAATCGTTCCATGGTCTGTAAGAAATGTTCTCCATTGCTATTATCTACAGCAAAGATTCCAACCCAGGTCCACCTGAATTGTTGAAGAAGTTGGATGATCCCAGTGTATTGTTTAGATTCATTTGGAACCATGAAATAAAAGGATGAAATCTGGTTTCTGTGAAGGTCTTGGGGGACAAATGAGCCATATGTGAGCTAAAGGTAGTAGTAGTAGTAGTAGTAGTAGTAGTAGTAGTAGTAGTAGTAGAAGGAAAAGGAGGAGGAGGAGGAGGGGGAGGAGGAGAAGAAGAGGAGGAGGAGGAAGAGGAAGAAGAGGAGACGGAAAAAGAAGAAGAAGAAGAAGAAGAAGAAGAAGAAGAAGAAGAAGAAGAAGAAGAAGAAGAAGAAGAAGAAGAGAGGAGGAGGAGGAGGAGGAGGAGGAAAAAGAAGGAGGAGGAGGAAGAAGGAGAAAGAGAAGAAGAAAAAGGAGAAAGAGGAGGAGGAGAAGAGGAGGAGGAGGGGAGAAGGAAGAAGAGGAAGAGGAGGAGGAGGAGGAAGAAGAAGAAGAAGAAGAAAAAGAAGATGAGGTGAAGAGGAGGAAAAGAAGGAGAAGGAGGAGGAGGAGAGGAGGAGGAGGAAGAAGAAGGAGAAGGAGGAGGAGGAGGAGGAGGAGGAGGAGGAGGAGGAGGAGGAGGAGGAGGAGGAGAAGAAGAAGAAGAAGAAGAAGAAGAAGAAGAAGAAGAAGAAGAAGAAGAAGAAGAAGAAGAAGAAGAAGAAGAAGAAGAAGAAGAAAGAGGAGGAGGAGGAGAAAAAGAAGAGGAGGAGGGAAGGAGGAAGAAGAGGAAGAGGAAGGAGGAGGAGATCATCAGTATTTCTTCTTGTTCATGCAACAGATATTTATTCAAATAATTTGTTAGATACTAGAATTAAAAGTCTAGACAGCCAGGAAATGTTTCTAAGCTGTATAAAGGCAGGACTATTTTTTTTGGATTCTTGGCAGTTTATAATACTAAAATGTAGCAGTTAAAACATCCATACTATCAATTAAATTATCTATCTGAGCAATTCCAGTCATTAGATTTACTGTACATTTAGAATAGTGGACTAGACCGAAGCTCAACTAGAAACCCTGGATAGAAAGACCAGAAAAATGATGACAAAGAAACCTATTCTTCACCAACATAGTGATGTTATATACAATACAATACAATAGTAGAGTTGGAAGGGACCTTGGAGGTCTTCTAGTCCAACCCCCTGCCTAGGCAGGAAACCCTATACCGTTTCAGACAAATAGCTATCCAACATCTTCTTAAAGACTTCCAGTGTTGGGGCATTCACAACTTCTGGAGGCAAGCTGTTCCACTGATTAATTGTTCTCACTGTCAGGAAATTTCTCCTCAGTTCTAAGTTGCTTCTCTCCTTGATTAGTTTCCACCCATTGCTTCTTGTTCTACCCTCAGGTGCTTTGGAGAATAGTTTGACTCCCTCTTCTTTGTGGCAACCTCTGAGATATTGGAATAATGCTATCATGTCTCCCCTAGTCCTTCTTTCTCTTAAGCTAAACATACCCAGTTCCTGCAACCGTTCTTCATATGTTTTAGTCTCCAGTCCCCTAATCATCTTTGTTGCTCTTCTCTGCACTCTTTCTAGAGTCTCCACATCTTTTTTACATCGTGGCGACCAGAACTGAATGCAGTATTCCAAGTGTGGCCTTACCAAGGCATTATAAAGTGGTATTAACACTTCACGTGATCTTGATTCTATCCCTCTGTTGATGCAGCCTAGAACTGTGTTGGCTTTTTTGGCAGCTGCTGCACACTGCTGGCTCATATTTAAATGGTTGTCCACTAGGACTCCAAGATCCCTTTCACAGTTACTACTACTGAGTAAGGTATCACCTATACTGTACCTGTGCATTCCGTTTTTGTTGCCTAAATGTAGAACCTTACTCTTTTCACCATTGAATTTCATTTTATTAGATAGTGCCCAATGTTCAAGTTTGTCAAGATCCTTCTGTATCTTAAGCCTATCTTCTGGAGTGTTGGCTATTCCTGCCAGCTTGGTATCATCTGCAAATTTGATGAGTTCCCCATTTATTCCCTCATCCAAATCATTGATGAAGATGTTGAAGAGTACTGGGCCTAAAACAGAGCCTTGGGGTACTCCACTGCATACTTCCCTCCATGTAGATGCAGTTCCATTGAGAACTACACGTTGAGTGCGGTTGGTCAGCCAGTTACCAATCCATCTGGTGGTGATGCTGTCTAACCCACATTCTTCTACTTTATCTAGTAGTAGGTTATGGTCTACCTTATCAAAAGCCTTACTGATGTTGACCAACTCCAATCTTAACAAGAAGCATAGGCAGATGTGGAATGTGTGCAAGTGTATAGAAAGTTAAAAAGAAAAAAAAGGCATTAGAAGAATAGAAGTACAGTGAAGAAGATGCATTGAAACTAGTCCACCCTGAATGTTTACTGAATACCAGGGAAACCAAGGTGGCCTCCAAGAAATAGGAATTGAAGAATAGAAGAAGAAAAAAAAACATGGCAAGGCAAAGCATTACTTGTTTCATACATTTTTTAAAAAACAGCGTTCAAAACACATAAGAGAAAGACGTGGCAATGGCTAAGATTAGGAAAATGGAAGAAAGAAGGATAATTCTGGCTGCGCAAAATAATAACAGTTAACAAAAAACCAAATGTGTATAAAGTAAGAATTGAGATGACCACAATGGAAAACAAACGTCAACTCTTCGAAGACACTGAAAAAAGAGGGAGCGATCTAGTTAGCAGTTGCAAGAAGGTTATGTGGACAAATTAAAACCAATGGCGTGACAAGAGAGCAATAATAGTGCAGTGCAAATATCCGCAAGACATATCACTTGTCTGCAAAGGGGGGGGGGGGAATCATTGGGACTGCAAAATAGGGAAAGCAATAGAAAATGAAGAAGCTAAAGTGCTCTAGCACTTTAGTGTTCAAACAGACAAGGATCTGCCATAATGTCCCAGACTTAACAATTGTCCATAAGAAAGACAAAAAAAAAGAAGGTGTGGATAAGGAACATTACCACGTTAAGGAGGAATACCAGGAGACGGCAGAAGAAAAGAGAAAGAACCGGAGAAAATCACAAAATAGAAATAGAAATAGAATTACTGTGGGCAAAGGAAGCAAAGGTAGAACCAGTGATGATATTCAGCCGGTTCAGATCGGTTCAAGAAAACCAGTAGCGGTGAGCTATGCCGTCCTATTTAGCCACATTTTTTTCTAAGCCGCATGCACGCATGGCAAGCCATGTACGCTCACCGTTTCACCGTACGGTGAACCGGTGGTCAAATTATGTGAAACCCACCTCCGGGTAGAACCATTAGTAATAGGGATACTACTTGAACTACATCAACATTGACAAAATTACCATCGTCAGTCAATTGCGAAAGGAATTGACTGAGAATAGTTCACATCCAGTGACAATACTTTTAATGCCATCAGACGTCAACATCCGCCTGTCTCAAGTCCTTGGGAAGGACTCAACCGGTGGACAAAGTGCCAAATCCAGTCTGAACATCTGGCTGACTATGTGGCCAAACAAGAATAACATAAATAAATAACAATCTCTCTTTATAAAACCCAGAGTATTCCCCCCACCATTTTTTTTTTTTACAAAAGTAGGATGTATCATTGTTCTTTTCTACTCCGAATCCTACCTGCGGAATCTTGTAGATATCTACGATGTCTGACATATAAGAAGAGGTAGCAGAGCCCAGTCCTCCAATGATGGCTATGATGTTTTTCTTCGTGTGACATTTATAATTGGGGACAAATCTCCGTGATTTGAAAAGCAAATCCAGGGTGGTCCGATAGGTCATCTTTGCATCATAGTAGCTGTCATAGATTGCAAATCCAAGGGAGAGATTAGGCAAGATCCGGAGATTCTCGTTGATTTCTTTGACAGCAAAGTCAAGGCAAGGGCATGTTGGTAGAATTTTGTTATCACACTGTAAATAATCATTTTCAATAGTAATTGTACAATGCCTCCTTTTTTTTCATTTCTTTTTATTTTCAAGAAGTTAGCAATTAGTATTTCCATGTATTATTTAGGACACAATAAAATTTGGAACTTGCATCAAACTTTTCTGGATTATTATACTCATGTTTTGGAGATATCTTGGGGGAAAACATACTTTCTAAGGGTTAATATCTTTGCTTGGAATCAAGTAGGACCTCATATCATCTGGATTGTTCTTAGAGGATTTAACCCCTTCCTTCTTTCCTTTCTTCCTTCCTTTTCCTTCCTTCCTTCCTTCCTTCCTTCCTTCCTTCCTTCCTTCCTTCCTTCCTTCCTTCCTTCCTTGATTAAAAATCCAAGCATTCAAGTGGCATTTCCTTCGAAGATGAAGTATGGGACATTTTTGGAATCTCCATATCTTAGTCATCCCATAAGCGCTTTTTCAAAAGGTAACTGGACTTCCTTTGTTTGTTTGTTTCTTTTCTTGAAGATGCTTCACTTCTCATCCAAGAAGCATCCTCAGTTCATCCCCAGTTCACTTCTTGGATGAGAAGTGAAACATCTTCAAGAAAAAAAAAACACAAATAAGATCCAATCACCTTTTGAAAAAAGTACCTTCGGGAAAACCATGACCCGAATAACTGAAAATATCCATAACCATTTCTCAGCGGTTATTTTGGTTTTAAGTTTTTTGACTTCAAACTTCTATTAAGGTTTACTGCAACATAATAAATGATGAAAATAAAGATTAGAAAAAGAGGGAATGCAGGATGAAGAAAAAAAGGAGGAGGAGGAGAGGAGAAAAATGATGCTGACTTCCAATTTTTTTCCCAATTTAGTAAAATACTAATACAGTGATGACATCAACTTTTTGCGTTACCTTATAGTTATTACAAACCAGTTACATATTCCATGAGTTAGCTCTATATTGATGGCCTAATGTTCTTTGCCTTTTTCACTCATCAAATTTAAAAATAATTATGACTGTCACTTGCATTTTTTTTCAATTCCATTTTTAAACATTTAAAAATTGTATTTTGAAACTAATTTACTTGCAAAAGAAGGGCTTTAAAAGGAGAAAACACTACAAGAAAATTATGTCCACTTCTGTTTATCCATATCCATATCCATATCCATATCCATATTCCCATCCCCATCCATCCATCCATCCATCCATCCATCCATCCATCCATCTATCTATGAATCTATGAATCTATGAATCTATGAATCTATCTACCTATCTACCTATCTACCTATCTACCTATCTACCTATCTACCTACCTACCTACCTACCTACCTATCATCTATCTATCTATCTATCTATCTATCTATCTATCTATCTATCTATCTATCTATCATCTATCTATCATTGTCTGTCTGTCTGTCTGTCTGTCTGTCTGTCTGTCTGTCTGTCTATCTATCTATCTATCTATCTATCTATCTATCTATCTATCTATCTATCTATCTATCGTTGTATGTGTGTGTATGTTTCAGCATAACTCTGGAACACCTTGAGCAATTTCAAACAAACATAGATGACTTACTCTCTGGAAACAAATATTGTTTGTAAAAACACACCTCAAGGTGTGTGTTCTGTCATGATACAGCCTATTATGCCTTTAAATGGCTTCCACTGTACTGCCATAAAATTGTTTCTACTGTATAGCGCAGTGGAGGTGCCATGGTAACGGCTTCACAGTACTCCACAAAGAGGCTAGTTATGGTAAGCGGGGGAAATCCAACATTAGAAATTACATTTGGTCTGGACATTTTCCCCCTAAAAATAAAGAAATACCCAGACAACGCCAAGTTATCAGCTAGTATCATTTTTAAAAAAACAACAACATCAAAATGCAAAAAGAGATCTTAACTCAAAATCATTTTGTATCCTATGAAACTGTTGTTGCTTCTACAAATAATCCTTTATAATTTAATAGCTCTGTGTATCTAACAACCCCTGTGTATCTCAGGGGTTGCCACAAAGAAGAGGGAGTCAAACTATTCTCCAAGGCACCTGAGGGTAGAACAAGAAGCAATGGGTGGAAACTAATCAAGGAGAGAAGCAACTTAGAACTGAGGAGAAACTTCCTGACAGTGAGAACAATTAATCAGTGGAACAGAAGTTGCCTCCAGAAGTTGTGAATGCCCCAACACTGGAAGTCTTTAAGAAGATGTTGGATAGCCATCTGTCTGAAACGGTATAGGGTTTCCTGCCTAGGCAGAGGGTTGGACTAGAAGACCTCCAAGGTCCCTTCCAACTCTACTATTGTATTGTATTGTACATAATTCTGGCTTTTTTTAAAAAACAAAAAAATGGACGAACGGTCCCCATCCTCACATCATGTTCCTAAGTAGAAACAACCTGTTATTGGAGGACAATAAACTCCCACTCTTCCATATTTCCGTCCCTTCATTGTGGTCTCTCTAAATTCATGAGAAGCACGTCAGAAAAGTAGAAAATGTCTTACTCTGGGATTTCAAAAAAGTTCTGAAAAGGATGATCCTTGAACAAAACCTCATTAAAATGATAAATGATTTGAGAAGTCATTCCACCAATGATGAAGTCTCCTGGCTGGAGCCACTGATGTGGAACAGGGATAGGATCATCTGTAGAACATGCCAAACTCTCAATCTTGATCGCCAAGAGCATCAGAAATAGGAACATCTAGGTGGCAAAATCTAGATTAACTGTGTGCCTTCAACCGTCTATTCACACCTGTATCAATAGATCTCTCCACACATCTCAATTGATGCAGAACAACGAGAAGCCTATATATTAGTCAACATTTCAAGGTGAATATTAAAATTGGATGATCAAATGAAGTAAGCAGCAAGGTAGGGAGAAGAAATAGAAGGTTAGAAATGATAATCAGAAGCTTCTCTGCTTCTGCCTCCTGTTTCTTATTCTCTGTGGCACAGAGGTTCATTTATATGCAATATCCATGTAATTAATTGAGCACTTTATTATTTGGAAATGTTTGGGGCTTTAGCTATACAAACCAATTATAGTTATCTGGATAATTCTGAAGAGGGAGTTACAGTGAATTAGCCCCTTCCCAACCAACCTTCTAAAAATCCTTAAAACACATTTTTTTCCATCAACCTTTGGCTTCTCATGAGAAAAAAATAATAATTGTGAGATGGTTACACTGTGTTTAAGTTGTTTTTCATTCTCCTGCAATCTTTATTTCATTGTTTTTAATAGTTGCTGCACTAGTTTTTAATTATTGGTTTTGCTATATTCCCTCCGGAGTCATGCTTATAAAATAGGCATCTGTATAAATTTGCTAAATCTATCCTTCAAATATAATTAGTTTTGCAGGATGTTTAGGATAAGTGACTTTGATAGCCAAAATAAAGAAATTAAAATAAATGGACATGGTTTTATTTCTGATGTATAAATCTCGCCATCATGAGATTTATGAATTTATAAATATATGGATGAATTTTTACATCTCATCCATATGAATATATTAATGTAGGGCGTATAAATTAAGTCATACATTTTGATAAAAGTACAAATTTAGAGTCATTGACATAGATGTGATTTATCCATGGTTAGGAATTATGTTTTATGGGGTTTTCCTGTGTGTATATGTAGGCTGATATCACCCATGATACAATACAATGCAATAGCAGAGTTGGAAGGGACCTTGGAGGTCTTCTAGTCCAACACCCTGCCTAGGCAGGAAACCCTATACCGTTTCAGACAGATGGCTATCCAACATCTTCTTAAAGACTTCCAGTGTTGGGGCATTCACAACTTCTGGAGGCAACTTCTGTTCCACTGATTAATTGTTCAACTGTCAGGAAGTTTCTCCTCAGTTCTAAGTTGCTTCTCTCCTTGATTAGTTTCCACCCATTGCTTCTTGTTCTACCCTCAGGTGCCTTGGAGAATAGTTTGACTCCCTCTTCTTTGTGGAAACCCCTGAGATATTGGAAGACTGCTATCATGTCTCCCCTAGTCCTTCTTTCTCTTAAGCTAGACATACCTAGTTCCTGCAACTATCAGGACTCATATCCTGCAACATATCAGACTCATAGACTTACAGAAATTCAGAATTATTATTCCAATCATAATTAGAGTACTCAGGGTAGTCTTCAAAGCCTTTTTTTGCCACCATTATTATGTTTTTCAATTAGGAACCCATGGTATTCAAAAGTAACACAGCAAATTGAGTACTTCCCAAATTATTTGTTAGCTATGATTCCAATGTAATAGTTGAGATTGTATAGTTGGCATCAAAATAAGTAGGTTCACAAGAAACTATCCAAAGATCTCATTTGATCTAGATAACTTGCCTTTCTTTGATTCAGTAGACTTGTCTATTTTAAGTGGTCAATAAATTCAATAAAACTTGACATCCTAGTTCAGAAGTACAACCACTCCTTTACCTTGTTCAGTTCCCACAGAAAAAAAGCAAGCAAACAAATTTGTATGCTGCTTGATTTTCAATAAATATTTTGCATCTGAAAGGCCATGAGTCTCAAAAAGAAGAATAATTTACTATTTTGTCTTATTTTCTGTGGGAGTTTTGAGGGAAAATTTTCAGTTTCATAGAATTCCCCATGAAAATAAAAAATAATAATATTTTCATTGTATTTATATATTTTCTCTTTATATACAATAAGTGCTTGGTGGACAGTATACTGTCTGGGTCAGTTTGTTTATATAGCAATAATAAACACCTAATTTCCACCTCTATTATCCAACCATTGATAAAATGAGTTCCAAATTTGAAAATATTCTGGGTCTTCTTTTTCTTTTATCTCAGCCAAGACTGAGTGGCTGTGGCTACCGGCGCCCCGGTTCAACCAGCTTACTCCATCACTGGCCATTGGGGGCGAACATCTGGCCCCTGTGGATCAGGTATGCAATTTGGGCATCCTTCTGGATACCCGGCTGTCAATGGACGACCATGTGACAGCCGTGGCCAGAGGGGCGTTTCACCAGGTTCGCCTGGTGCACCAATTGCGTCTCCTATTGAACCGGAGCACCCTTCGCACAGTCACTCATGCGCTTGTGACGTCCTGGCTAGACTACTGCAACGCTCTCTACATGGGGATCCCCTTGAGATGCACCTGAAGGCTGCAGTTGGTTCAGAATGCGGCCGCGCGGGTAGTTTTGGGAGTCTTTAGATACTCCCACGTAACACCTCTCCTGCGCGAGCTACACTGGCTGCCTGTGGCTTTTCGGGTGCGTTTCAAGGTGTTGATTATCATCTTCAAAGCACTCCATGGCACGGGACCTAGCTATTTGAGGGATCGTATCCTGCCCCATACATCCCTTCGGCCGATTCGCTCACACAGAGAGGGACTCCTCCGGGTGCCGTCCACTAGGCTATGCCAGCAGGCGACGCCCAGGGGAAGGGCCTTCTCTGTGATGGGCCCGCCCCTCTGGAATGAACTTCCCCCTGACATTAGAACGACTACGGACCTCCGCTCCTTCCGCCGGAAACTCAAAACCCACCTTTTCCACCTAGCCGGCCTGGCCTAATTCCAGCTTTCCCACCTCAGTTAGTATTTTTAAATTTTATGGTTTGGTTTTAAGGTTTAAGTTTTTAATTTTTATAAATTTGTACAGGGGATATTTAATTCAATTTTAGTTATGTATATTGTTGAGTGTATGGTTTTTAAATTTGTACCTGTACACCGCCCCGAGTCCCTTCGGGGAGAGGGGGCGGTCTAGAAGTTTAATAAATTAAATTAATAAATTAATCTTCATTGTTAGTCTGTCCATTTCTGCAGAATCTAATTTTTTTTTATCATCTCTTCTTCTGTGGGTGTTTCCTCATTTTTCCAGAATTATGCAAATACAATTCTTGCTGCTGTCAAAACATATAATTTGAAATAAACTTTCCCTTTATCATGTTTTTCTGGTATTATACCTAGTAAAAATATTTCTGGTTTGTAGTCTATATGGTGCCTTACCATTTTTGCCAACCATGTATGCATGCATCATTATTATTATTATTATTATTATTATTATTATTATTATTGTTGTTGTTGTTGTTGTTGTTGTTGTTGTTGTTGTTGTTGCATCAACAGAATTGTATCACAGCGGCCAGTTGTTTCGCTGGATTTGGCATTGATTACTAGTCGGGCCCTACCCAGGGGCCTAGAACGTCGTAACATATTTTCGTAATATGTGTGCGGACACAAGCAGTGCGGCCTTTTGCATTTGACTGATGGTGATTTTGTCAATTTTTAACTGTTTTAAATGTAATTCCAGTGCTTTTGGAATAGCACCCAGTGTGCCAATTACCACTGCTGGTTTGTGCCATAATCGTTGAATTTCGATTTTTAAGTCCTGGTATTTCGTGACCTTTTCATATTCCTTCTCAGCGACCCTGCTATCCCCTGGTATTGCGATGTCTATGATTGTAACCTTATTTTTCTCAACCAGTGTGATGTCTGGTGCATTATGCGCCAGTATTTTATCCGTTTGTATGCGAAAATCCCACAAGATCTTGACCATCTGACCCTCGACGACTTTTTCAGGCTTATGTTCCCACCAGTTTGTTGCTGTTTTAATATTATAATTTTTGCACAAATTCCAGTCGATCATTTGTGCCAGTGAATTGTGCCGCATTTTATAGTCAGTCTGTGCGATTTTTTTACAGCAGCTGAGTATTATTATTATTATTATTGCATCAACAGAATTGTATCACAGCGGCCAGTTGTTTCGCCGGATTTGGCATTGATTACTAGTCGGGCCCCACCCAGGGGCCTAGGACATCGTAACGTATTTTCGTAATATACGTGCGGATCCAAGCAGTGCAGCTTTTTGCATTTGACTGATGGTGATTTTGTCAAGTTTTAACTGTTTTAAATGTAATTCCAGTGCTTTTGGAATAGCACCCAGTGTGCCGATTACCACTGGAATTACCACTGCTGGTTTGTGCCATAATCGTTGGATTTCAATTTTTAAGTCCTGGTATTTCGCGACTTTTTCATGTTCCTTCTCCTCAACCCTGCTATCACCTGTTATTGCGATGTCTATGATTGTAACCTTCTTTTTCTCAACCAGTGTGATGTCTGGTGTATTATGCGCCAGTATTTTATCCGTTTGTATGCGAAAATCCCACAAGATCTTGACCATCTGACCCTCGACGACTTTTTCAGGCTTATGTTCCCACCAGTTTGTTGCTGTTTTAATGTTATAATTTTTGCACAAATTCCAGTGGATCATTTGTGCCACTGAATTGTGCCGCATTTTATAGTCAGTCTGCGCGATTTTTTTACAGCAGCTGAGTATGTGGTCAACAGTTTCATCAACTTCTTTGCAAAGTCTACATTTGGCATCATCAGAGGATTTCAAATGTAGACTTTGCAAAGAGGCTGATGAAACTGTTGATTATTATTATTAACTGATTATTATTATTATTATTATTATTATTATTATTATTATTATTATTATTATTATTTTGCTTTTAGACATGTCCACCACATATGGTAATATATGCCTGGAGTTTTATTACATTTCCAACATTTAGCAGACATATTTTTAAAACTTTTTGGCTAGTTTTGCTGGTGGTAAGTGCCACCTATAAAATATTTCATGCAGATTTTTCTTATATGTAGTTGCCATTGTCAATTTATAGTTCCTTTCCTAGAGCCTTTGGAAATTATCAAATTCTATAGTATATCTAAAAGGGATGTGGTGGCTCAGTGGCTAAGCTACTGAACTTGTTGATCAGAAAGGTTGGCAGTTCAGCGGTTTGAATCCCTAGCACTGCATAATGGAGTGAGCTCCCGTTATTTGTCACATTTTCTGCCAACCTAGCAGTTCGAAAGCATGTAAAAATACAAGTAGAAAAATAGGAACCACCTTTGGTGGGAAGGTAACAGCATTGCGTGTACCTTCAGCATTTAGTTGTGCCATCCACATGACCACAGAGATGTCTTTGGACTGTGCTGGGTCTTCAGCTTTGAACTGGAGATTAGCACCACCCCCTAGAGTTGGGAACAACTTGCACATCAGGGATGGGTTCTGGCAGTCACTACTGCTGGTTTGCTTGTGTGCGCGCTGCACAGACACACGCATGCACAGAGCAATAAAAATTGCTTTGCGCATGTACAGAAGCAAAAAAACAAGATGGAAATGCCTATGACGCTGCCGGGAGAACTGGTTTGGAGCCATGGCAGGCCTTTGTTGCTGCCGATTCCAGTGACATAGGCTGCCAAACTACTAATGATTCAATCGAACCAGTCCAAACCAGTAGTAGCCCACTACTATTGCACATATGTGCAAGGCGGACCTTTACCTTTATAGTATATACAAAAAAATTTTGCCCAAACTATCATTGTCTGTTTCACCTCTTCATCTTCCATTTTTAGCTTTAATCAGAAATTATATAGTTTCTTAATTAACTTTTCATCCACCACTAACAGTATTTGATCAAATGTTGTTTGCTCTTTATGAAAACATTAATTCCCCAAGAACCTTAAGAAACCATAAGAAACCATCTTCCTCATATGTCTTAAAGAAATAAATTTGCAGAGTTTGAAAGAAATGAATACCTTCACAAGAATCATTAAAGATATAATTTTACATATGAACAAGCAGACACAATCTGTTTGTAATAAAAAAAAAAAATGTTTAAACATGTCTTCTTATCAGTTGCTCCCTGTGGTTTAAATCAGGCCTCAAAACAATAATGTAACATTTGGGGAAAAAGATGCAGCCTAGAAGCCCAGCACTGGAGGACAAAATGGAGAAGATCTCCACAGCCACCATGGCTTTTCCTCTGGTGCTCAGGTATGTTGGGACAAAGGAGACCCACACACTGCAGAAAGCCAACATGCTGAAGGTGATGAACTTGGCTTCATTGAAGCTGTCAGGAAGATTACGAGCCTGGAAAGCCACAATGAAACTGGCAAATGAAAGGAGGGCCATATAGCTCAGGACACAATAAAACATAAAAACTGATCCTTCATTGCATTGTATAATTATTTCTTCAGTTGTTGAGTGCATATCTAACTCTGGAAATGGGGGAGAGGTTGACAACCACACAATACAGATGCCTGCTTGGAATATTGAGCAGAAAAGGACAATAGAAACAGCCAGTCTTTTCCCCACCCATGTCCTCATTCGAGATCCTGGTTTCGTTGCCTTGAAGGCAAGAGAAACAAGGATGGTTTTGGCCAACACACAAGAGATGGACAATGAGAAAATGAGACCAAATGCAGACTGTCTGAGGAGACAGGTGACTTTCCCAGGTTGTCCAATGAAGAGCAAAGAGCAGAGGAAGCAGAACAGAAGGGAGATGAGGAGAGTGTAGGTGAGATCCCGGTTGTTGGCTTTCACAATAGGACTGTCTTTGTGCTTAATAAAAGTTCCCAGCACCCATGATGTAATGAGGGATAACACAGCACCAAGACAAGCTAAAATATACCCCAAAGGTTCTTCATAAGACAGAAAGTTTATCCTTTTCAGGAGACATCCATTTCTTTCTTGGTTTGCATATTGATCTTCTGGACATTGGACACAAGCTACCATATCTGAAATTGAAATAAACAACACCTGTGTTGTAATGGATAAATGTAGAGTAGCAACAGTGGCTAAACTGATTCCAAAGTTTTTCATAAGACAAGAAGATAATTATTTTTGATGATGCATTCATCTTTATCATAATTTGTGAATTGATTTTCAGAGCACTGAAAGTAGGAATGCATCTATGTAGATTCTTAGTCATCCAGATCACGGTTGTTCCAAAAATGTTTTTGCAAGAGGCAACTGACAGTCAGTGAAGATGCTTCTTCGAGGAAAAGCAAACATCTTCAAGAGAAAAAAAACGAAGTCCAGTTGTCTCTTGAAAAAGCACCTTTGGGATAAGTAAGAATGTGTAAGAAGAAAAGAAATTCCTTAGGTCAGTCCAGGTTCATGAGACATAGAATTAATTCTATGCTCAGAATAATATCATTTTCAATGAACAAATGAATTTGATTTCTTCATTGCCCCATTCCATTTCCAAATATAATTTCATGAACGCATAACCTGAGCAAAAAATAGATTATCTCAAAGAGTTCAACAGACCACAGACTCAAAAAAACAGAATTCTTTATTGGCCAAGTGTGATTCGACACACACAAGGAATTTGTCTCTGATGCATAAGCTCTCAGTGCACACACAAGCAGCAAATGATAAACTATGACCATAATCATAAAATAAAGTCAGTCATAAATCATAAGGTACAACACAAGACGATAGTCATAAGACGTTAAAGGAATACGAGTAGGTAATAGAAAAGATGAGAGGGATAATAGTGATTTAGCTCTACTACGTAGTTAGCTATTCTAAGGGATATGACAGTATTGTAGGAATTAATTTTAATTAATATTGTTGGACTACTCAAGGTGTGGTCCTCAATGGAACTGCATCTACATGGAGGGAAGTATGCAGTGGAGTATCCCAAGGCTCTGTTTTAGGCCCAGTACTCTTCAACATCTTCATCAATGATTTGGATGAGGGAATAAATGGGGAACTCATCAAATTTGCAGATGACACCAAGCTGACAGGAATAGCCAACACTCCAGAGGATAGGCTTGAGATACAGAAGCATCTTGACAAACTTGAACATTGGGCACTATCTAATAATATGAAATTCAATGGTGAAAAGAGTAAGGTTCTACATTTAGGCAACAAAAATGGAATGCACAGGTACAGTATAGGTGGTACCTTGCTCAGAAGTAGTAACTGTAAAAGGGATCTTGGAATCCTAGTGGACAACCATTTAAATAGGAGCCAGCCATGTGCACCAGCTGCCAAAAAAGCCAACACAGTTCTAGGCTGCATCAACAGAGGGATAGAATCAAGATCACGTGAAGTGTTAATACCACTTTATAATGCCTTGGTAAGGCCACACTTGGAATACTGCATTCAGTTCTGGTCGCCACGATGTAAAAAAGATGTGGAGACTCTAGAAACAGTGCAGAGAAGAGTAACAAAGATGATTAGGGGACTGGAGACTAAAACATATGAAGAATGTTTGCAGGAACTGGGTATGTTTAGCTTAAGAGAAAGAAGGACTAGGGGAGACATGATAGCATTGTTCCAATATCTCAGGGATTGCCACAAAGAAGAGGGAGTCAAACTATTCTCCAAGGCACCTGAGGGTAGAACAAGAAGCAATGGGTGGAAACTAATCAAGGAGAGAAGCAACTTAGAACTGAGGAGAAATTTCCTGACAGTTAGAACAATTAATCAGTAGAACAGCTTGCCTCCAGAAGTTGTGAATGCCCCAACACTGGAAGTCTTTAAGAAGATGTTGGATAGCCATCTCTCTGAAATGGTATAGGGTTTCCTGCCTAGGCAGGGGGTTGGACTAGAAGACCTCCCTTTCAATTCTACTATTGTATTGTATTGTATTGTATTGTATTAATTGTTTAGCAGAGTGATGGCATGGGGGGAAATATCTTAATGTCTGGTTGTTTTGGCACTCCTGTATGCCTCTATGGCAATGATGGCTCATCTTTTCTGAAGTGCCCAAAGCAAGCAAGTGGTTGAACCTTCAAAATGCATCCCCTGCACATGCATGCATGCCCCCCAAATACACCCCGCCCCTAAGGCATCTGCAACAGAGACCCAAAGACCAGCTGTCTGGTGCGAGGTATGTGCCCCTGCGCAGCTGAGCCGAACTGGGGCAACGGCTTGTGTGTGCCATCAGAGGTTCACCATCACGGCTCAGTGGTGTACTTGATTACTATGGAAGTCTGTCTGAACTTTCAACTTCATCTGTATAACAACAAAATCAGAGCGTTCTGTTAGCTTACCCATCTCTTTGGCAATTTTCCCTTTTGGACATGGCACACAATCATAGCAGCAGAATTTTTTCCCTTCGTTCTTCCTCTTCTGATAGCCAGGGTGGCAATAGTCATTGCACAGAGAAACAGGGAGGACCTAATTATCAACATTAAATGTTGGACGATGAAGATGTATTATTTTGAAGAAAAAATTAGTTAACACACTGGAAATAGAAAATGTTCCATTATATGAAAAGAAATATCCTAACAAAAGGATTTACAAAAGGGTCAAAAATCCATTTATTTGAAAATACAGTTGGCCCATTTCAATTGGAACTTTGATTTGAATTTGTGAACATATCTGATCTGGATTTCTAGGTTTTTAAATTATCAGGATTTTAATATGGGGTATTTCATTAATTCAGTTCATGCGATGAGAAAAAAATGACTCAATCAAATTCCCTTTCAATCCCAACTCTGATGAAGCTTCACTCAAACAAGGAAATATAGTCACTTAAATGCATGTGTCTTTCTTTCACATTTTTGTTTCAGTTTTTCAGGGAGATATAATAAATATTGTGCAAAAATATATTTGAAATCTACCCATCTTACAATGGTCATACAAAGTCTCTTTGCATCCATACCTGGTTAAATGATCTGTGCCAAACTATCATGTCTTCATTTATGTCTAATTCCTTTCCTTTGAGAGAATCAGGTTTCACTGTTCCAAGCTTTACTCTCTGGTAAGTGGAATTGGGAAAGACAGCTATATTTATAATATCAAATCCACCCTCCATCTTCTTTTGATCATAGAAAGTCAAGGTCTCTCCAAGAGAATTATTGAATTTCATGCCTTTCAGAAACTGGTGGAGCTAGATTATTGGGACAAATAAAATAACGGAAAACAAAGAGTAGTAAGAGATGAGTAATTTTGTCATAGTTGTGCTATACTTTTGAGGGAGAAACTCTGAAAACATAGGGAATCTATTTGTCCAACATCGTGAGAAATTGTTTAGTTCCTCCAACATAGGGGGTTGTTGTGGCCCACCAGCAGAGCTGGTGGCAGTCTCAGACTGTGAGGAGGTTAGGGTGGAATATGGGCCAGTCCTGAACTCTGGGGAAGGCTCTGATGAGGGCTCTGTGTCGGAGGCAGAGATGGGGCCAGGGCCGTCTGACAGTTATCAGCTGCCTTTGGAGTCAGATATCAGTGGGGCAGAAGAACAGCTGGAACCTGTTCCCAATGTGTGCATGCGCAGAACTGCCAGGAGAAGGGAACAGTTAAGGAATAAGAGACAATTAATTCAGTTCATTAGGATGAAGTTCTGTTCCCGACTTTTTGCCAAGTAATTGCGGCTACAGTATGGCGTTGGAAAGATATTGGTCTGTAACTCTCCAAGCCTGATAAAAGTCTGTAGTTGTGAAATCTCATGAAAGACTGTTGGCCGGGACTTTGCTGGAGAGGAATTTCCTTTAACCTAAATAAAAGAGGTTTGATCGGGACGAGGAGTCTGCTTCATGATCTTGGGAAGCCTGGGTCAGAACAGGGGTACCATAATAAGAAGGATTTAGTACTTCCATTTAAGGAATAGTCAAATAAAAGGTAGGGTGGATTCTAGGCTAGCACAACCCTTTGAGCCTAGTCCCAGGAAGAGGCATATAAAAAAAACATGATGAAACTATTTTCAAACCTGCTCCTCACTTCCCATCTATTTTCATTTCATGTTATTCTGATAGATGTACGGTTGCTGAGGATGTGGTAAGAATTGAACAACAGCTAAGGAACAGGGGTGGAATTCAGCTGGTTCAGACCGGTTCGGGCAAACTTGAGCTAGGCCAAAACTTTGGTTCAGGCTAAATAACTCTTGATATTAAGGGCCCCAAATGTTGGTCAAGGCTATAGTTCCTCCTTCTGCCAGGAAGGAGTTGCTGAGATGACAGATGGTATTTTTATCTGTAGCAGTACAGACTGACCCAGACGGGTGTATCCTGTTTTTCTACCCCAAATGCAATAGATAGAATATGATAAGGTCTGCACAATTTGTTAGATGTATGTAACTCCCTTTTCTTTCTGTAATCTATACTCAAATATCTGTACGAGGCATTTTCCAATTCCTCTCAGGACCATGTATGGCACATGTAACACCCAGTTAATGTATACGTAATTTGAAGTATAAAAACCTGCTTTTGCTCTGTTCTGGCTGTTTGAACCTATGCCTAATAAATTCTTTCCTGCCATGAAGAGCTCGGCCTAATCCCTTCTTTTCTACAACAAACTGAAGCATGCAATCACCGAACCGGTTGTTAAACCAGTTGTTAAACTGGTTGCATCCCACCAATGCTAAGGAGCATTCATTTACTATCTTCATCAATAGATGAAATCCCTGAATAGATATATTCAGAAAAACCAGAAGCTGCATCGTAGTTCAGAGGTCTCCAAGCCCTGGGCTGTGGATTGGTATTAGTCCACAACCTGTTGTGAACCGGGCCGGGCAAGTGGTGTCGGAGTGCATGAATCTTCATCTGCAAATGTGGGGGATTTACAGTAGATTGTGCATACAAAACCATCTCCCCTTCTGCCACTTCCCCCAGTGTCAATCCATGGAGCCAGAAAGGATGGGGACCAATGTCTTAATTCAAGTTTTAATTGTTACCGCCTGAAGTTGTCCAGGAAATAAAATGGAAAATGTATTACTGTGAAATTAAAACCAACGACAACATTTTTTCAGTATCCGGGTTGTAAGTCTCTTGTCTCCCTCAACTTTCTGGAATGTGTTCCCTTCTTCCTGGGAATCTGATTGTTCACTATAGTCCATCAAACCAGTTCTACTTCTACAAACATCATCTCTATAAATGCGATGATGCAAATAAAGATAAATATGATCGATGGACATTAATATCTGCTTCTTCTCTGCTTGAAGCATGCACCCTAACTTCAATTTTGGTCTCCACGATGTAAAAAAGATGTTGAGACTCTAGAAGGAATGCAGAGAAGAGCAACCAAGGTGATTAGGGGACTGGAGACTAAAGCATATGAAGAACGGTTGCAGGAACTGGGTATGTCTAGTTTAATAAAAAGAAGGACTAGGGAAGACATGATAGCAGTGTTCCAATATCTCAGGGGCTGCCACAAAGAAGAGGAAGTCATGCTATTCTCCAAAGCACCTGAGGGTAGAACAAGAAGCAAAGGGTGGAAACTAATCAAGGAGAGAAGCAAATTAGAACTAAGGAGAAATTTCCTGATAGTTAGAACAATTAGTCAGTGAAACAACTTGTCTCCAGAAGTTGTTAATGTTGCAATATTTAAGAAGATGTTGGATAGCCATTTGTCTGAAGTGGTGTAGGGTGTCCTACCTAAGCACGGGGTTGGACTAGAAGATCTCCCTTCCAACTCTGTTGTTCTATTCTTAACTTTACTGTTATCTAGTGCAAAGTATTTGTAGCACACAAATCACCTGCCATGGTTGTGAACCTTGATATTCTGATAATTTATGCCTCAAAAAATGCCTGTTGTTCGATCGCAGTAAGGCATGTAAAGCTTGACCCAATATATAGACCGCATTATAGATACTATAGCTGTGCCCAGAGAGTTCCAGCTCAAAAAGAGCTCTAGGAATATCCTTCATCCTCTCCTTTCCAGTACAAGTGTCACTGTCCGGAAGGGTCAAGGTATGAGTTGGCAATGAGCAATCAAATACTTGTTCCCAGAAAAGTGGGAAAAAACTATCTTCTTGAATCCAAGGTGGTTTTATGACCTTCAGGAATTCCTTGAACTCGGGAATGTCTTTGGAGTGAATTGTAAAGAAAATGGCACCGTCCAAAGCCTGCCGATCCCATCTCGTTTGCATGCCGGTTAACAAATAGACAATCTGGGCAGTCATGATCCACACCTTTCCCAAGGAGCTCTGCTCATGTCTAGGATCAAACGTGAATATCGTATTAATGATCCATGCAATCATCAACGTCTCTCCGCAGATGATAAAGGTATTGATCTTCTCATCAGCTATGTGGTTGTAAAGAGTTTCCCCTATAAGGATCATTTCGGATAAATTGTCCCAGTGGGTTAAAAAGGGAATCCTTTGTGTGCAGGCAGAGCAGATTCCATGCTGGGAAAAGAGGGACTCCATGGTCTGCAGAAAATATTCTCCGTGCCTATTATCAATTGCAAAGAGCCCAACCCATCTCCACCCAAAACGTTGAAGCAGTCGGATAATCCCAATGTATTGGGAGGACTCATTTGGAACCATGGAGTAATAGATGGGAATCTCAGCACTGTGAATATCCTTTGGGGCAAATGACCCATACGTGAGCTAAAAGCAAATAAATACCTATTATGTACTATCATCATCATCATCAATTTCTCTCTTTTTTTAAATTTTGAAATTTATTGTCAGGGTTCAAGTCGGGATCGCATCCTGCCCCATACATCCGTACGACCAATTCGCTCGCACAGAGAGGGACTCCTCCGGGTGCCATCCACTAAGCAGTGCCAGAGGGCGGCGCCCAGGAGTAGGGCCTTCTCTGTGATGGGCCCAGCCCTCTGGAATGACCTCCCCCCCGACATTAGGATTACTACCGACCTCCGCTCCTTCCGTTCAAAACTCAAGACCCACCTTTTTCAACTAGCAGGCCTGGCTCAATTATAGTTCCATCTTTACCCTCCTGGCAATCTTTTAAATTTGTAATTTTATATTGGGGTATTTTAATTTTTAATTCTACTATCACTATTCCTATGTATTGTACTATGTGATTTTGATACCTCCTCCGTGAAATGTTTTAATTGCATAATATGTGTTTTTATTTATTGTACGCCGCCCCGAGTCCCTTCGTGGAGAGGGAGCGGCTAACAAATCGAATAAATTCAATTCAATTCAATAATATTCCTTGACAATTTTGGTCACATTGTGGGCTATGTGGGCATTGTTCAGAATATAATCAATTTATTTTATTTTATTTTTGTATTGCCCGTATTTGGAAAAAAAAAGAAAGGAGGAGGGGATTTTTCTATTCTCAAAGATCCTACCTGTGGAATCTTGTAAAACTGTATAAGGTCTGCAATATAGGATGACGTTTCCGAGCTAAGTCCCCCAATGACAGAAATGAGATTCTTCCTGGTGTCACACTTGTAGTTGGGGACGAATTTCTGTGACCTGAACAGGAGGTCTAGAGTGGTGCGATAGGTCATCATTGCATTGTAGTAGCTGTCATGGATATGGAAGCCAAGAGTGACATTGGACAAGAGTTCTGGATTCTCATTGATCTCCTTCACAGCAAAGACCAAGGAAAGGACATGCTGGTAGAATTTTGTTAGCACACTGAAAACAGGAAAACATATATGTCTCATTCAACATTTCTAATTCTCGCCACTTTCCCGTAATCTTATGGAGGTGCTTCGGTCAGTATCCAAGCACAATTGAGGAGCAGCCATTTCAACCCTATTGCCATCTTTACTGAACTGAACTAAAGGGAAATGATCCTGGGACTCAGCATTCTGGGTCAGTGGATGCTAAATGAAAGGAAACCACAGTGGATGGATGAGAAAATGAGGAATGAAGAACTTCCTCGAAAGGGAAATGACAGAGAAAAATGTTCTGCTAGAGAAGAAATTCAGAAAACTGATGAAAATGACAGAGTTGGAGGAGACACTGGAAGTCTTCTAATCCAACCCCATGCTAAAGTAGGAGACCCTGTTTCTGTCTCCGTTGAGTTGTACTCATTTTATGTGCTCGTGTCCATGCTAATACTTATTTGTAATCATCTATTTATACGGTTTCCGTGCACTCATGTCCATGTTTATACTTATATCTGTAACCTGTACATGCTTTGACAAACTAACTAACTAAATGAAATAAATAAATATGTGAACGATCAGAATTGCTTACTCTGGGTTGCCAAAATACTCCTGAGAGGGATGCTGCTGAAATGAAACTTCATTAAATTGGTAGTTAGCCATGGATACCATCCCACCGATGACAAAGTCTCCTTGTTGGTACCATTCATTTGGAACAGGTATGGCTTCTCCTGGATGACACGGCAGAGACTCCACTTGGAAGAGTGGAAACAGGAGAAGAATGAACATTTGGGCAGAAAATGCTCTCTAAGTATAGACCCTCGACCACCAGGAGCTTCCCATGTTGGTCTGCATTCACCAGCCTCAATATTCCTTCAAGAGCAAGGCTGAAGACTAACTTTTAGCCCTGATTCATCGTCTTATAGTGATAATACTGCAAAAGTATTCCAGCAACAGAACTTAATTTGGGGCAGTTAAAATCACAGGATGTTTATGTTAGTTTCTTCTACTCCTCAGTCTCCATGGCATAGTCCTTTTATATATTTATATATATTTATTTCTTTTCCCTAATGTCTTCTTCAATTGTTTACAGTTTTGACGAAGGGAGAAAATTATTATCATTGAAATAATTCCAGTGAGGAGGTATGTCTTCAGCATTTTCTCTCCCATAATTTGAAAAGTTCAGAAGGGTACTTCAATTCATCACAAAGCTACACTTTGAGGATTAAAACTTTGGTCATTTTCCACTTTTCAACTAAAAATGTTTTTGTGCTCATGC
The DNA here is from genome assembly GCF_964273705.1 of Natrix helvetica. Classification (NCBI taxonomy): domain Eukaryota; kingdom Metazoa; phylum Chordata; class Lepidosauria; order Squamata; family Natricidae; genus Natrix; species Natrix helvetica. The sequence goes on along the minus strand of NC_138554.1, from coordinate 6,154,334 downwards.
CAGGTTGACAATAACACTTACACAAATGAACTAATTTAGTAGAACAGATGATTCCTAGTATCACTCCCCAGAACTTTTTGGGAAATGAGAGCATTGTTCCATTTGTAATGGAATGAATAACACAACAGATCAGTTCGGTTAAGCTACAGGACCTGATCCGGATCTATCTGAAAGGATCTATAATCAGGGCAAGACAACTGTTCTAAGTGGAGTTGATACTGTAGATTTACATAGATTAACAGAGTTGGAAGGGACCTTGTAGGTCATCTAGCCCAACCCCCTGCCCAAGCAGGAGACGCTACACCATTCCCAACAAATGGCTGTTGGTTCATTTTTCTCACTGTCCAAAAATTTCTCCTTATTTCTAGGTTGAATCTCAGTTACCATCCATTATTCCTTGATTGGCATTCAGGCGCCTTGCAAAAATAGCTTGAACCCTTCCTCCTCTCTGTGATAGCCCTCAAATATTGGAACACTGCTATCATGTCTCCCTGGGTCCTTCTTTTCATCAAACTAGACATGCTCCATTCCTGCAACCATTCTTCATATGTTTTAGCCTCAGGTCTCCCCATCATCTTGGTTGCTCTTCTCTGCATTTTTTTCTAGGAGGAGGAGGAGGAGGAGCTTCCGGGAATGGCGGTTGACTTCTGAGCTCCGAAAATGTTACGGAGCTCTTTGATGGAGGAGGGGTTGCTGCCGGCCCTTTTTCCACCCATGGGCCGGGATTTAGACTCAACGACCACCCTGGCTTTCTTTAGGACCTAAATTGGTCCGTCAGGGTGGTCGAATAGCCAGAGGAAGAACGAGGAAGGCACCGGCTGGAATGGGGATCGCGGTTACAGTTGGAGGCCGATAATGGCGGCGGCGGCGGTAACGGCGATGGGGGCGGTAACGGCGGTGGCGGCAGCAGAGGAAGAACGGGACGCCGCTACTAAGCGAGACACCATCACTAAAAGCCCCTCTGTGGCAGCAGAGGTGGGTCGGGACGCCGAACAGCCTGGTGAGAGCCGTCGGAGGGCGGAGCGGGGGCGGAGAGAGGCCCAAGCACCATTCCGGCTGACTTACGGCCCTCTTGCAGGCCTTCCATCCGCCTCCGGCGTCTCGGGCCTCTCTCCACCCCCGCTCCGCCCTCCGACGGCTCTCACCAGGCTGTTCGGCGTCCCGACCCACCTCTGCTGCCACAGAGGGGCTTTTAGTGATGGTGTCTCGCTTAGTAGCGGCGTCTCGTTCTTCCTCTGCCGCCGCCACCGCTGTTACCGCCGCCACCGCCACCTGCCGTCGACGGGGGAAGCGTCTGAGGTGGCTCGGGAGTTCATGGCTTCCATGACAGCCATGGACCTGACCCAATTAATTCAGGGCCCCACACACGAGGGTGGCCACACGCTGGACATTGTTTTTGTATCTGGGCAGTGGACGAGTGATCTGGGAATACGGGAATTGGTTGTTACCCCCCTGTCATGGTCAGATCACTCATCTCTTCGGCTCGACTTCCCTGGCGCTACCCCCCGCCGCGGGGAGGCAGAACCAGACTGTCCAAGATGGTTCTGCCCCAGGCGCCTGATGGAACCGGATAGGTTCCAGATGGAGCTTGGGCCACTTCCTGTAGCCCTGACCCGCTCTCGGACGGAGGACCTAGTGGCCGCCTGGAATAGGGCGGCTGCTGGAGCCTTGGACCGGGTTGCGCCTTTGCGGCCTCTCCTGTGGCAACGAACCACCCTGGCTCCTTGGTTTACCGAGGACCTAAGGGTGATGAAACGCCACAGGAGATGCCTAGAGAGCAGGTGGTGGTCCTCGCGCTCCGAATCTGACCGAACACAGGTAAGAGCCTATTCACGGACCTACCTTGTGGCATTAAGAGTGGCCAAACGTAGACATTGTGCCGCTCTTATTGCATCCGCCGATAACCGCCCTGCTGCCCTGTTTCGGGTGACCCGCTCCCTCTTATCACAGAGGCCGCGGGAAGCCCCTCTACAGGGCAGAGCAGAGAAGTTTGGGGAATATCTGCAGGACAAAATTGCTCAGATCCGGAGTAGATGGGCCCCCTTCAGTGGACCAGAGGAGTTGTCAGAAGCGAGTCTTGAGGGACCATACTGGGAGGAGTTTGACTCTGTTGCCCCCAAGGATTTGGACAGGTTACGTGGGCGGCTGCAAGCCACTACATGTTTATTGGAAACGTGCCCCTCCTGGCTGGTACTGGCATCCTGGGAGGTGACACGAGGCTGGCTCCTGGGTCTAGTGAATGGTTCACTGGGCGAGGGGTCCTTACCGGCCGCCTTGAAAGAGGCGGTGGTGAGGCCCTTACTCAAGAAGCCTTCCCTGGACCCGACAGAACTAGCTAATTATCGTCCTGTCTCCAACCTTCCCTTCTTAGCAAAGGTTGTAGAGAATGTGGTGGCACAGCAATTCCCACGGCACCTGGAGGAAACCGATTAACCGACCCGGTCACAGCACGGAGACGGCCTTGGTCGTGTTGGTTGATGATCTCTGGAGGGCCAGAGATAGGGGTTGTTCCTCTATCCTGGTCCTATTAGATCTATCAGCGACTTTTGATACCATCGACCATGGTATCCTATTGTGCCGGCTGGAGGGGATGGGAGTAAGGGGCACCGTTTTATGGTGGTTCGGCTCCTACCTCTCCAACCGGATGCAATGTGTGTTGGCAGGGGAGCAGAGGTCGACCCTGAGGTCGCTCACTTGTGGGGTGCCGCAGGGGTCGGTCCTCTCGCCCCTTCTGTTCAACACTTATGTGAAGCCACTGGGTGGGATCATCCGTGGTTTTGGGGTTGGATACCACCTGTACGCTGATGACACTCAGCTGTACATTTCCACCCCAAACCACCCCAACGAGGCTGTCGAAATGATGTCCCGGTGTTTGGAAGCCGTTCGGGTCTGGATGGGGGACAACAGACTCAGGCTCAACCCCACCAAGACAGAATGGCTGTGGTTACGGGCGCCTCGGTTCAACCAGTGGACTCCATCGCTGGCCATAGGGGGCGAGCTACTGCCCCCTGTGGAACGGGCACGCAATTTGGGAGTCCTCCTAGATGCCCGGCCATCGATGGATGACCATGTGGCAGCCATGGCAAGGGGGGTGTTCCACCAGGTTCGCCTGGTGCGCCAATTGCGCCCCCTATTGGACCGGGACGCCTTACGCACAGTCACTCATGCGCTGGTGACGTCCCATCTGGACTACTGCAATGCTCTCTACATGGGGCTCCCCTTGAGATGCACCCCAAGACTACAGCTAGTTCAGAATGCGGCCGCGCGGGCTATCATGGGGAGTACTAGGTACTCCCACATAACACCTCTCCTGCGCGAGCTGCACTGGCTGCCTGTGGTTTTTCAGGTGCGTTTCAAGGTGTTGATTACCATCTTCAAAGCCCTCCATGGCACAGGACATAGTTACCTGCGGGATCTCATCCTACCGCATACATTCCTGCGACCAATTTGCTCTCACAGGGAGGGACTCCTCCGGGTGCCGTCCACCAAGCAATGCCAATGGGCGATGCCTAGGAGTAGAGCCTTCTCTGTGATGGGCCCAACCCTCTGGAATGACCTCCCCCCCGATATCAGAACTACTACCGACCTCCGCTCCTTCCGACAGAAACTTAAGACCCACCCGTTCCGCCTGGCCCATTTATAGTCCCATTTATACCTCCTGGCAAATATTTTATCCTGGGATAGTTTTTAGGGATGTTTTTAATGTATTTTTAAATTCCAAATTTTAAATCTAACTTTAACTATTGTACAGTAAACTATTGCTACCTCCTCCAGCCACACCTATAATTATTTTATATTTATATTATGTATATTTATTGTTCTTAATATGACTATATACTGCCCCGAGTCCCTTCTGGGAGAGGGGCGGTCTAGAAATCAAATAACAGTTAAAGTTAAAGTTCTAGAGTCAACATCTTTTTTGTAACGTGGTGACCAAAACGGGATGCGGTATTCTAGGTGTGGTCTTACTAGGGCCTGTTACTCTTACCTGTTCCTTGCTTTTAAGAATCCCATTGTATATCCATGGGAGAGCTGCTGAATGTCCCTCCACACGGAGAGGATCTCTACTCCTTTGTCTCTACCTACTGTAATTGACACTGAAGAAAGGAGGAAAACCAGCACCATACCATGTCAACCCATTCTATGAGCTGATCCAGAAGGACACCATGATCAATGGTACTGAAAGACACCAAGAAGTCGAGTAGGACAAGAAGAGATGTACAACCCCCATTTCAGGGGAGGGATTCAGGTGGTTCAGACTGGTTTGGGAGAACCGGTAGCGTTGACAATCAGCTGAGAAGCGAACCAGTTCGCTCCGATGATCCTCCCAGCTGATTCACACGACAGAGCGATTGCTGTGCCTCAGCGGTGTTACTCCCCATAAGTAATGTGGAAGGTAGGTTATGTTAAGACTGTGCAAACAGTCCACACCAAACTGGTTGTTAAACCAGAAGGATCCCACTACTGCCCTATTCCACTGATGCCAGAGATTATTCATAAGTGCAACCAATATCATTTCTGTCCTATGCCTGGACCTTAATCCTGAATGAAAAAGATGCAGATAATATGCTTCATCTAGGGAAGAATGCGGAGCTGTCTGATATTGCTTTAACAGCTTTCTCTCCAGCTTCCTCCCACACATCCCCCTTCTTCCGCCTCACAGACACATATGATATATCAACCAGCTTCGTTTGTTGTTTTAACCATGATCTTGTAACTATATAAGTTACAATAGGAGCTAAGCCTCCATCATATATATGCATATGTACTATATATGTATACGTGTATGTATGTGTGTGTGGGTGCGTATGTATATGTACAACCCCTGTATTTGGGTCTTTTCCCATGTAAGACTGAGATTGTCTTGGCAACATTTCAGCAAGGTCTCACTCTCCATCTTCCGGCTGGTGTTTTGAGCTTAAAGTGTGGTCAGAGCTGCCGTCTTTCTATAAATCTTGGTGGGGGTGTGTGGAGTGCTGGCTTTGTGTCAGCAAGTGGATTGATTGGATGTGTGGCTGCATTATGATTGGTAGATTGCTGCTGATTGGTGCTGGCTGTGTGTCCATTGTTGTTTTGTGTTGTAATGGCCTGGGTGGTGGGTGGGGCTCGTTTCTTGAGTAGGGCTGGTTTCCAGATGCTTGGTAGGCGGGAAGTATCGTCACGTTTATTCATGTTGTGGGGGTGTTTCTCTATTTCGATAGCTTCCATAATTTTTCTCTTGTTGAAGTGTTCAGTTTTGGAGATTTGGAGATTTTGGAGATTTTTTGGAGATTTGGAGATTAACACACATTCCCTTTTACCTTTCAGCTCCACCCTAGGAGCCTTCCAGGCAGAAAACAAAGGGAAGCGGTATGCTCCCTGCCATATTTGGGCATACCAGGTGCTTTGACATAACAATTAATTATTTCCTTGGCTCAGCTGATAAGGGCGGAGAGCTTGTGGCTTATAGGCTAATAAAACTGCCTAATATGTAAAAACAGCCCAGATTCAAATCCCAATAAGGTATAGCTAGCTGATGAGAGCTAAATAGCTTGAAATAGATCTATACTAGTCCTCCTTTATTTATTTATCACACAAATGCAACACACACACACATATATATATGTACACACACACACATATATGTACGCATGTATGTATATACACATGTATGTATGTTCAAATCCCAGTAAGGGTATGGCTAGCTGATGAGAGCTAATTAGCTCAAAATAGATCTATACTAGTCTCCCTTTATTTATTTATCAGTACAAATACAACACATGTATGTATGTATGTGTATGTATGTATATATATATACACACACACACACACACACACAAACACACACAAACACACACAAACACACACACAAACATATATGTGTGTGTGTGTGTATGCATATGACTATGTCCCGTATATTTACACACACACACACACAGAGACACACACATACATATACCATATTTTTCAGAGTATAAGATGCACCAGAGTATAAGATGCACCAAGGTTTTGAAGAGGCAAATAAAGAAAGGTTTTTGCACTCTGCAAACCTCCCCCAAATGGCCCATTTTTCTTGAAAATGGGCACATTTTTTTTCCCCAAAAACAAAGGCATGAATACCAGGACCTCTCTAAAAGCATCCTAGAGGCTATGCATGGCCATTTTGGTGAAGGGGGCGAGATTTCAGAGGCAAAAAATGCTGTATTCAATGTATAAGATGCACCCAGATTTTCAACCTCTTTTTTAAGGGATATGCATATACATACAAGTGTATACAAACACACACACACACACACACATATATATATACATATGTACATACATACATATATGTATTTACATATATATGTTTATATGTATGTAAATACATATATGTATGTATGTATGTATATACATATATGTGTGTGTGTATCTGCATATGCATACGTAGTGTATATGTGTATATGCATATTATGACTATTATTTGGAGGTGAAGATATTCTTCTCCAATGACCTGAAAGTCCATAAGCGAAAGACAGTGGTGGTACTCTGGCATCTCGTGGTTTTGCTAGATATTTGGGGTGGTCTTTATGAAGATCTCTACATTCTAAGAAAAGCAACAAAAATGATTAGGGGGCTGAAGGCTGAAACATATGAAGAATAGTTGCAGGAACTGGATATGCCTTAGTAAAAAGAAGGATGAAGGGTGGTATAGGGTAGCAGTGTTCCAATATCTAAGGAGCAATGACAAAGAAAAGAGGGTCAACCTGTTCTTCAGAAAAACTTAAGGTAGAAGAAGAAGCAATGGATGGAAATTAAGCAAGGAGAGAGGAAGCCTAGACAATTAGAATATTTAGTCATTGAAACAACTTGACTCCAGAAGTTTTGTGTTCTCCAACAGTGGATGTTTTAAGAAGAGATTACACAACGATTTCTCTAAAATGGCATAGGTTTTCCTGCTTGAGCGGGGTTGAAGTAGAAGACCGAATCGGAAAGTTTACAGGTTTCACCTATCCAAAAGAAAGTTCAAGTCCCTTCCCAGCACCCACATGTCCATCACATGGCCCAATCAAGTACTGTCCCAACTGGAGATGCCTCCCGGTCACAACCCTCCAGGTGCAGGCCAAGATGTCCTTGACTTTCTGAGAACGGAATGTATTTTGACTATATATCTCCCATACTCCATATAATCCCCCCTCCGAATTTCCCACATCATTAAATGTGGAAGGCCTGAAGGCCCCATGCAAAAGATGGCTTCCAGCCGAAACACTGAGAACAAGTCCACGAACAAGCCAGTTTTACTTAACAACTGGGCTACTAACTTATCAACTGCAGTGATTCACTTAACAACTGAGGCAATAAAGGTTGCAAAATGGGGCAAACCTCATTGAGTAAATGTCTCAGAAATTTTGGGCTCAAATAAGGTCATAAATCGAGGATTGATTTATTTTGGCTTTTTCATTTTAGGGAAGACAATGGACTATGACAGCTTTTCTCTGTATATTAAATTAATCCCATTTTCAAGATCACATCTTTCTTCCAGCCCCTTGTACAGTGATTAAGCTTAGTGTGATCTAACAAGTTGGCATCCATGTGATGGTTGATGTAGATCGACGTAGATAATGCAATTCTCAAAGCCCAAAGTTTCTGAAACTTTTCTGGACATAAGATCAAGGTAAGAACAAAGAAGATTGCAAGGCAAGAGAAAGAAAATGGCACTTGCTTATGGAAACTAACTGTACCTCTTACAATAACCATGGATAGATTTTACACAAAGACAATTTGCCGAAATCCCCAGGGAATACAGTAGAAGGTGATAATTTGCAAATGTCAATGGGATTGAAAATTGGAGGGGGGGGTGAGGAAGGGCTCTTGTTGTTTCCTTTCTCATGGTGATATCTGTTCTGAGCTAGGCTTCCTGAGACAGTAAAAAGCCCACACTTAGTCCCAAAAGCTCTCTTTTTATTTCAATGGCTGTGAATTATGTTCGTACACAGCCTGTAATAAGTAGCAAATAGTTTGTAAAGAGTCCAACAGAAGTCTGCCAAAGTCTTTTGGGACGAAGTTGATAAGCACCCACATTTAGCTCCCTTGAAACGCTACCAAAGAACTAATTGCCAATTAGCTTTGCAAGGCCACACGGAGCACAGAGTCAAAACAGAGCTTCAGAATTTAAACTGCCCAGAATGAACAAAGTTGTTTCCTGCCAAGGCTCACATGCCTTTGCTCCTCCTTTATGTCTTATGGGAGGGGCCAATCAACTCCAAGCCTTACTCCTGAGTTGCCCCTTTGATCTTAACTGCTCTTGCCTTCTGGCAGCTCTGTGCATCCATGCACTGGGAACAGGTTCCCTCTGTTCCTCTTCCTTGCTGATGTCAGACTCTGGAGGCTCCCAAGGCAGCACATAACTCTGAGATGGTCTTAGCCCCTTCTCTGCCTTTGATACAGAGACCCCATCCAAGCCTTCCCCAAACTCCAGGACTGGCCCAGGTTCCTCCCCAACCTCCTCACTGTCCAACTCCACTGCCAGCTCCAGAGGCCATCGGTGGACCACAACAACATCATACCCTGATTACCATCAGATTATTTGGCAGCACTATCAATGGCAGGAGGCAAAACCTAAGAGATCAATCTGCCCATTGTTGACTAATGCAGCAAGAAGGGTATCATAAAAACTATGGACTGTTCAAGCTGATTAGCTGCATGATCCATATGAACCATGGGTCACTGCTTGGAATAGGGGAAAGTTGAGATTGTGGATTGGATCATATTTATGTAATCTTTCATGGATGTCTTTCTGGGTTTCATGAAAGAATTGAAGGAGATGAAATAAGACAGCAGGCATCCTGCTGGTAATCAACAAGGACCAAGCTCAACCAAACACATGTTAGATCATCCTTCCAATAATCAGAATATTCTTTTCATTTAAATAATTGGTTGATTATAAAAAATGGATTAATTAACTTACGTTACATCTGTGACAAACAAGTAGACACCCCTACATTTTCACTTTTAAAGGATAAATGTTTGAATAGAGAGGGGGGGATCCAACTTCACATTTTAAATTTCATCACTATACTTATATTTACATTGAATAATTCATAAAATGTAACTATATCTTCACAGAGAACATAAAGAAACAGTTGGAAAATTGTCAAAGATTGATTTCTGAGACATCCTAGAATATCATTATGGAAAAGGTTCAACTTGATAGAATTTCCCATAAACCTAGATTTCAGAACTACAAGTACATTGGAATGGTAAACACCCTTTAATATGAATAAATTAGATATTAACTTGTAATCTGGATGAAATTTACTCTTATCAACTTAAAAACATAATCAAACAATGAAAAAATAGTTAAGCATGTCTTCTTATCAACTGTTCCTTGTTGTTTAAATCAGGCCTCAAGACAATAATGTAACACTTGGGGGAAAAGATGCATCCTAGGAGCGCAGCAGTAGAGCACAAGATGGAGAAGATCTCCACAGCCACCATGGCTTTTCCTCTGGTGCTCAGGTAGGTTGGGACAAAGGAGACCCACACACTGCAGAAAGCCAACATGCTGAAGGTGATGAACTTGGCTTCATTAAAGCTGTCAGGCAGTTTACGAGCCTGGAAAGCCACAATGAAGCTGGCAAACGAAAGGAGGGCCATATAGCTCAGGACACAATAAAACATAAAGACGGACCCTTCATTGCATTGTAGAACCATTTCTTTGATGAGTGAATGCACGTCTAATTCTGGGAATGGGGGAGAGGTTGACAGCCACACAATACAGATGCCTGCTTGGAATATTGAGCAGAAAAGGACAATAGAAACAGCCAGTCTTTTCCCCACCCATGTCCTCATCCGAGATCCTGGTTTGGTGGCCTTGAAGGCAAGAGAAACAAGGATGGTTTTGGCCAACACACAAGAGATGGACAATGAGAATATGAGACCAAATGCAGACTGTCTGAGGAGACAGGTGACTCTCCCAGGTTGTCCAATGAAGAGCAAAGAGCAGAGGAAGCAGAACAGAAGGGAGATGAGGAGAGTGTAGGTGAGATCCCGGTTGTTGGCTTTCACAATAGGGCTGTCTTTGTGCTTAATAAAAATTCCCAGCACCCATGTTGTAATGAGGGAGAACACAGCAGCAATACAAGCTAAACTATACCCTAAAGGTTCTTCATAAGACAGAAAGTTTATACTTTTCAGGAGGCATCCATTTCTTTCTTGGTTTGCATATTGATCTTCTGGGCATTGGACACAAGCTACCATATCTGAAATTGGGAAAAAACACCAATATTTTAGTGAGTAAATGCATAGTAGCAATAGTTGCATAACTGATCCCTAAAGGTACTTCAAAAGAAAAGAAACTAATTGTTTTCATGATGCATTCATCATTTTCATAGCTTGCTTGAAATACATATGTATGTAAGTATGTATGTATGTATGTGTATGTAAGTTGCTTCTGGGTGGATTGCTGGAGCAGGGGAAGTTGGTGACTTGAAGTCTGATTTTATTGGCTTCATCTGGGTTTAGCGAGTGTAGCTTCAACTCTGCATATGATGTCTTCAGTGGGGATGTGTTTGGGGTCAACTGCAAAGTTGAATCCTTTGGAAAGGACATTGGTTTCTGCTATGGTGAGGGTCCTGTCTGATATGTTATGTACTGTTTGTTTCATGAGTTGCTGTGGAAGGGGGTTGGGCTTCATTGTGAACACACACAAACCGCTATTTGCACACACTCTCACACTACCACCCAGCACAGATCAACTCTGTAGCCAAGACACTCATCTCCAGAACAAAACGCTTAGCTGACGAACAACACCTCAAAACCGAACTACACACTCTCACCAATGTACTAACATCCAACGGATTCCAAAGAAACAATATCACTAACCTAATCCAAAAAGAAAACCCCACTAAAATCCAAGACAGTGAACAAGAAAATGGCAAAGCCCTCCTCCCATACATAAAAGGCACCACAGACAGAATCAGCAAGATCCTCCACAAACACAACATCAAGACAGCATTCTACACAAACCGAAAAATATCCACCATCCTAAGAAACCCCAAAGACAAAATAGAGTTAGAAAATCAAGGAGTATATGAAATCACATGCACCACCTGCCCCACCACATACATCGGACAAACCAACAGAAGAATAAAGGCACGCATTGAAGAACACAAAAAACTCAGTCAGAAAGGAGGAACCAACTTCTTCCCTGGTCCAACACCTCAAAGCCACAGGACATGATATAGACTTTAAAAAGACCAGAACTATTGCCAAAATTGAACACTTTAACAAAAGAATAATCAGAGAAGCTATTGAGATAGAAAAACGACCACACAGCATGAATAAACGAGATGATACCTCCCGCCTACCAGCCATTTGGAAACCCGCCCTCACTGACAAATGAGTCCCTAACACAAAGAAGGATACCAGACCCACACTCACGAAAACCACACAGGATGTCACTATCACACATCCACGCAAAAAGCAAGCCCAAACCCATACCGATGATGACCACAAACCAGAAGCCCGATCAGAAACCAGAAGCCAGACCACAGCTGCATTATTAGCCACTTTAAACCCCTCCAATCCATACATAAAGCAAACAGATGCCCACCACGGAGATGTGGCACGACCACAAACGCGAAGCCAAACAACAGTAACACAGCTCACCAGCTCAAATCCCTCTGCAACTCAGACTAACACAACCACAACCAGGCCCCCACCCAAACAGAACACTCCCCCATCCAATCAGAGCACAGCAAAACTCCCATCCAATCAGAGCACAGCCAAGCCCCCTACCAATCAGAATACACCCCCACCCAATCAGAATGCAGCCAAGCTTCCACCCAATCAGCTCAAACCCCCACTAGCAGTTAAAAAGAGGAACCGGCTGAGATCTCACATTGCTCCTGGAAGCACCAAGCCAGAAGCACCAGCCTGAAGATGATGAATGAGACTTCATCGAAACGTCGTGAAGATATTTCCAATTCTACACGGGAGAAAACCCGAACAACCAAAGATGTACATATATATAGTTTATATATAGTTTCTTTTAAAACCTCATTTCCAATTTCCAAATGCAATCCAACACTAAATAGCTGAAAGCATGCTGCAAAATATGTTCACATAAATATCCATATTATGTACTTGTTTGTACTTGTTTGTAATGGCTGCTATTTCAAGTTCATCTCTATAACAACAAAATCTGCAAAGTCATTAACATACCGATCTTATTTGAGATTTTCCCCATTGGGCATGGATCACAATCATAACAGCAGAATTTTTTCCCTTCATCCTTCCTTTTCTGATAACCAGGCTGACAATATCCATTGCACAGAGAGATGGGAAGCACCTAGTTATCAATTTAATAATGTTGGAAAATAAGGATTTATTGTTTCAAATAAAGTTCAGTTGTTAAACCATAAATGAAATGAGCAGTTGTTACACCATAAATTAAATGTGCCACACTGTTAAAACAAAAAAGAAAAGTCCTATCCATAATATATATGAAAGGGTCAAGAAATAAATTGAATTTGAGAAAGTGGACCAACTCAAAATTACGTTAAATCAGCAGTTTGAATTTGTGAGTGCACTTGACTTGGATTTTCCCTTTTTTAATTGGATTCCTATCAGGAATGTTTAATTAATCCAATTCATCCATTTGATCAGATGGTTTAAGTCAATCAATCCTGCAGGACTGTAACTTTGTTGCTTGTATCCTTATGATTTATATTGATATTGATTGTTTCCTGATTGCTTATTTGTACCCTATGACTATCATTAAGTGCTATACTTTATGATTCTTGATGAATGTATCTTGTCTTTTTATGTTCACTGAGAGCATATCCACCAAAGACAAATTCCTTGTGTGTCCAATCACACTTGGCCAATAAAGAATTCTCTTCTCTTCTCTTCTCTTCTCTTCTCTTCTCTTCTCTTCTCTTCTCTTCTCTTCTATTCTATTCTATTCTATTCTATTCTATTCTATTCTATTCTATTCTATTCTCTCAAATTGCTTTAAATCACATCGAAGTTTCATTTAACCAAGGAAATGTAGTCATTTCAATTCATTCATTTTCTGTCACATTTTCGGTCTGCTATTTGGGGAAACTCTAAACATGTGCACAACATTAGTGAAGTTACTTTTCCATATTTCAAGTGGAAAAATGTCATTTTTTAATTTGGCTCTTCCTCATGGTTTTCCAGGAAGAGGAACAGTAAATTTCCAAGCCAAAAGAATATCAAAAGATGTTGAAACTCTAGAAAAAGTGCAGAGAAGAGCAACCAGGGTGATTAGGGGACCTGAGCCTAAAACATATGAAGAACAGTTACTGGAACTGGCATGGCTAGTCTAGCAAATTGAAGGTCCAGGGGAGATATGATAGCAGTGTTCCAATATTTGAGGAGCTGCCACAGAGAGGAAGGGATCAAGCTATTTTCCAAAGCACCCAAAGGCCAGACAAGGAATAATGAATGGAAATTGACCAAGGAGAGATTCCACCTGGAAATAAGGAAGAACTTTCTGACAGTGAGAACAATCAACCCACATAACAGAAGTTGCCTTCGGAAGTTGTGGGAGCTTCATCACTTGAGACTTTCAAGAAGAGATTGGACTGCCATTTGTCAGAAATTTTGTAGGGTCTCCTGCTTGAGCAGGGGCTTGGACTAGATGACCTAATAGGTCCCTTCCAACTCTGTTAATCTGTCACGTAATAATAGGTCATAAAATTTCATACCTGGTTAAATGATCTATGCCAAACAATTGTGTCCTCATTAATGACTAATTCCTGTCCTTGGAGAGCGTCAGGATCCACTTTTCCAATCTTATGTCTCTGGAAAGTGGAGTTGGGAAAAGTGACTATGTTTGTGATATCAAATCCACCTTCCATGTTCTTTTGATCGTAAAATGTCAAGACATCGCCAAGAGAATTATTGAATGTCATGCCTTTAAGAAATTTGTGAAGCTATATTATCGGGAATGAAAAAAAAAAACAAAGAATGGAAATCAGTCATTTTGTCTTAGTTGTACTCAACATCTGAAGGAGAAGTTTCTGAAAACGTGGAAAATCTATTTCTCCAACCTTTTGAGAATCTGTTTGCTTCCCTCTTCATTTGGGGGACAATTCCAAGGATCAGATACTTCTGTCTGAGTCATAATCAATCAATGAAGAACAGAAGGCTATCCCTGATTTTGCCATAATGGTAGTATGCCTTTGAGGGAGAAATTCTCAAAATGTAGGAAGTCTGTTTTTCCATCTTCTTCTTGAGAAACTGTTTGCTACCCTTTTGTATTTAGGAGTACAGACATTACTGTCTGAATAATGGTCAAATGATAGGTTAAGTGAATTGTAGACTTCCACTTCTTGTTGTTCCCAGCCCAATGTAGCCAAGAAAACAAGGTATAAAGAACTGAAGAAACAGCTTCCAGAAAGCAGTTGCCTTCCTGGTGTCCTCAGTTTCTAAGTAATGTTGCAGAATACAGAATAACAGAGTTGGAAGGAACATTGGAGGTCTTCTATTCCAACCCCCTGCTTAGGCAGGAAACCCTATACCAGTGATGGCGAACCTTTTTCGCCTCGGGTACCAAAAGCACATACGTGCGCGCTATCACACGAACTCGAGTGCCGACCCACATAACGTAATGTCCCCGCTCACCTGTGTGGACCATGCATTTTTGCACAAGGCTTCCTCACCACTCCCTGCTCTGGCTGCTTCCCCTTGGATAACACCCAGTGAGGGGAGAAGTTGCTCTGCCACTAACGGGCAGAGATTGGGGTGGGGGTGGGGGGATGCTCAAGTGTGCTCCTGTGTCAAAAAACCTTCCCTTATCATTGTCCTGTGTAAAGATTGGGCCCTTTTTACAATGGCAGGTGTGAGTCCAGTTGCTAAATTCTCCCCTTCTATTAAAGAGGATCCTGGGCACTACACTCAATAGACAAATGATGAAGAGAGCTGCTGGCACAGGGGAAAGAAAAGCAGCAAGAAAAGAAGAAAAAGCAGCTTTTTCCCCTCAAGGTGGCTGCTCTGTTCCCCCCCACCCTCGCCTGTGCTAGCATAAAGGATCCTGCCTGGTTGCTGCAATCCAAAGAGAAATGAGGAAAAGAGCAATCTGCATGAGGGAAAGACAAGCAGCAAGGAAATAAGGAAAAGCAGCTTTTTCCCCTCAAGGTGGCTGCTCTGTTTCCACCCCCTCGCCTGTGCTTGCATAAAGGATCCTGCCTGGTTGCTGCAATCCAAAGGGAAATGAGGAAGAGAGCAATCTGCATGAGGGAAAGACAAGCAGCAAGGAAATAAGGAAAAGCAGCTTTTTCCCCTCAAGGTGGCTGCTCTGTTTCCCCTCCTCCCCCGTGCTAGCACAGAGGATCCTGCCTGGTCACTGCAGTCCAAAGGAAAATGAGGAAGAGACCAATCTGCATGAGGGAAAGACAAGTAGCAAGGAAATAAGGAAAAGCAGCTTTTCCCCCCTCAAGGTGCCTGCTCTGTTGCCCATTTCTCCATTTCAGCACCACTCCATGGAGCCTGCCCCACCCCCCATCGCCCAGGTCCTCGCTTCTCCCAAGCATTTCTTTGCCTATTTAATTTCCCCTCCGTAGCATTTTTCCATCGTGTTTCTTGCCGTTTTGGACAGGAAAACAAAGTTTGTGGGACTAAAAAAACCTCCTTTCAATCAATCAATTCCAACTTTGCGAGATCTCTTCCCCCTCCCCAAGTTGTAAATTGATTGAAGTTTTTTTTTAGTCCCACAAACTTTGTTTCTCTGCACACGATGGCAAGAAACGCAATGGAGCTGGAAATCAGGTAGGCAAAGAAATGTTTGGGAGAAACGAGGACCTGGGCGATGGTGGGTGGGGCAACCTCGATGCCCTAGCACTGAAATGGAGAAAAGGGCTACAGCAGCCACGTTGAATGAAATAAGCCTCTTTTCTTCTTTCCTTACTGCTTGTCTTTCCCCCCTGCTGTCAGCACTCCTCATTTCCCTGTGGATTCAAGCGATCGGGCAGGATCCTTTTTAGTAGCAGGGGGGAGGGGGGAACAGAGCAGCCAGCACGGGGGAAAGACAAGCGGCAAGAAAGAGGCTTCTTTCACTTGTGCTTTCACTCTGTTCCCCCCTCCCCCCTGCTACTAAAATGGATCCTGCCCGATCGCTTGAATCCACAGGGAAATGAGAGAGCTGCCAGCACGAGTGAAAGAAGCCTCTTTTCTTGCCGCTTGTCTTTCCCCCGTGCTGGCTGCTCTGTTCGCCATCACTGCCCTACACCAGTGGTGGGCAACCCGTGGCTTGGGAGCCACATGCGGCTCTTTACACCTTTTAATGCGGCTCTTCTGTGTGCCGGGTGCCCGCTCCCCTCCCTCCTCTCAGGCTTCGGAGGGAAGCTTCTGCAAAAGCCCGGGCGAGTGACAACCAATTTTGGTCCTATGACTGCAGAATGCTGCAAAATACCATAAATGCAGGCCAGTTGTTGAGTGTTTCAAATGTGATTGGAACACTCAACAAGGTGACCACAGTGTGTGTGTGTGTGTGTGTGTGTGTGTGTGAGTGAGAAAGACAGACAGAGAGAGGAACAGAGAGAGGGAGTGAGGGAGGGAATCAGAGAGAGACTGACAGACAGACACACACACACACAGAGACAGAGACAGAGAGGGGGAGGGAGGGAGAGAAAGATAGACAGAGAGACACACACAGAGTGAGTGATTAAGTGAATGAGTGAGAGACAGACACACCCACATACACAGAGTGACAGAGAGAGAGGAAGGGAGGGGAGAGAGACAGAGGGAGAGACAGAGACAGACACACACACACACAGAGTGAGTGAGAGACAGACAGACAGACAGACACACACACAGAGTGACAGAGATGGGGGAGGGAGGGAGAGAGAGACAAAGAGCCAGAGAGAGAGAGAGAGAGAAAAAGAAAAAAAGAAAGAAAGTGGGAGAGAGAGATGAAATTAAAAACAACAACATACAAACCTGACTTACTCAAACTATCCAAGGAAATGCAAGGCCAATGTTCACATTAGTGGTTGTGACTTTGTCAGTCAATGTCAGGATGTAATTTTCTCTACATTGTAAGGCAAATTTTACGGAATTTAACGTTATCGATAAATAATATCGTTCTAAAGTTTTTGTTTTATTAGTTGTGTTATTTGTATCCTCCCGATCTATGTGGATACTTGCATGTAGAATATTCTCAATAAAAACTTATTGAAACTAAAAACAGTGTACCATCCTATGTATTTTCGGTTTTAAAAATGTGGCTCTCAAAGTAAATTTCAATCGTGGTTTTGGCGAGATTTGGCTCAGTTGAAAAAGAAGGTTGCCCACCACTGCCCTACACCATTCCTGACAAATGGCAGTCTAATCTCTTCTTGAAAACCTCCAGTGATGAGGCTCCCACAACTTCTGAAGGCAACTTCTGTTCCATTGGTTGACTGTTTCTCACTGTCAAAAAGTTCCTCCTTATTTCTAGGATGAATCTCTCCTTGTTCAGTTTCCATCCATTATTCCTTGTCTGGCCTTTGGGTGCTTTGGAAAATAGCTTGACCCCTTCCTCCTTGTGGCAGCCCCTCAAATATTGGAACACTGCTATTATATATTGTTATATACTATATTATACTATGTGTTATACTGCATAAACTTTAACTTTATCAAAGCAATGTACTTAATTTTAATAGTTGCTTTTTCCCCTTTCAGTATTTGTATCACACAAATTACCTTCCATGGTTGTGCATCTTCATAGTGTAATAATTTAGACCTCCTCAAATGCCTGTGATTAGATTGAAGTAAGAAGAGAGCGTGTAAAGCTTGAGCCAGTATGTAGACAGCATTATAGATACTATAGCTGTGCCCAGTCAACTGCATCTCAAAAAGAGACCCAGGAATGTCCTCCAGCTTTTCTTCTCCTGTACATATGTCATTGTCCACCAGAGTCGAACGAGAAGATGGCAAGGAACAATCAAACACTTGTTCCCAAAAAAGTGGGAAGAAACCATCTTCTTGAATCCAAGGAGGTTTTATGGACTTCAGGAATCTGTTGTACTCTGAAATTTGCTTTGAGTGAATTTTAAAGAAAATGGCACCATCAAAGAACTGTCGGTCCCATTTTCTTTGTATACTTGTTAGCAAATAATCAATCTGGGCAGTCATGATCCACACCTTTCCCAAGGAACTGTGGTCAAGTCCAGGACACATTGTAAATATGATAGTAGTCACCCATGCAATGGTCAAAGAGTCTCCCGAGATAATAAAGGTCTTGATCTTCTCATCAGCTATGCTGTTGTAAATGCTATCTGCTTTCTCAATCATTTCCTGAAATTTATCCCAGCGGGTTAAATATGGGATTCTTTCAATGGAAGCAGAGCAGATTCCATGTTGGGAAAAGAGGGACTCTATGATCTGCAGGAAACATTCTCCATTCCAATTATCAGTAATAAAGATTCCAATCCAGGTCCACCCAAAATGTTGAAGCAGTCGGATAATCCCAATGTACTGAGAAGATTCATTGGGGACAATGGAATAGAAGGAAAACATCTCTCCATTATAACTATCCAGAGGGGTAAATGATCCATAAGTGAGCTAAAACAAAGAACACATTCTGTAGACATATATTACCAGTAGCATATTTATCTGCTTTTCTATTCATGAAAACTATCTTTTCTAAGGTTATTCAGATAAGCGATGATCATTAATCATTATTTTCTAGAAGGGAAGAACAGAATGAATCTGGTGTCTATTCTTCAGGTGCCTGCCTACCTGTGGTATCTTGTAAAAACCTACAATGTCTGCCATGTAGGATGACGTTTCAGAGCTGAGTCCTCCAATAATGGCTATGAGGTTTTTCATGGTGTCACATTTGTAGTTGGGGACAAATTGCTGGGATTTGAAGAGCAGGTCCAGGGTTGTCCGATAGGTCATCATTGGATGATAATAGTTATCATGGATATGGAAGCCAAGAGTGACATTAGACAGGATTTGTGGATTCTCATTGATCTCCTTCACAGCAAAGGCCAAGGAAAGGACATGTTGGTAGAATTTTGTTAGTACCCTGTATATAAAGTGATTTCACTCGTTCAGAAGTTAACTTTAAAGAAGATTTTATGTCGGAACAATAGTAATTGCTATAACTGAATTAAATATATCAATAACCTCTCCCTCTCTCCACGTTGAAGCTAGGGCAGTTCCTTATCAATTGAGAACTCTGCCACAATGAAATTTATTCCATAATTGACATGGTTGCAGAATGAGTCAACGTACTGCCAGTTTCCACAAACTAATTGTCCTCCTTTTTTTAAAAAAAAAAAAAAACCTAAAATATTTTTATATTTTTGCTATTATTTGCAATAACATCTCATAAGGAGAGTATAAATTGTAGTTTGCTTGTAGGCTTGATGTTATATAAGAGCCCCAAGATATTTCTTTCTAGTATACATTGATAGAATTTTGTTAGTACCCTGAAAATAAAATGATTTCACTCTTTCAGAACTTAACTTTAAAGAAGATTTTACATCTGAACAATTGTAATTGTTATAACTGAATTTAATATATCAATAATCTCTCCCTCTCTCACACACACACTGTCTGTCTCTCTGTCACTCTCTCTGTGTCTCTCTCACTCTCTGTCTCTGTCTGTCTGTCTGTCTGTCTGTCTCTCTGTGTGTGTGTGTGTCTGTCTCTCTCTCTGTGTGTGTCTGCCTCTGTCTGTCTGTCTGTCTGTCTGTCTGTCCTTCTCTCTCTCTCTCTCTCTCTCTCTCTCTCTCTCTCTCTCTCTCTGTCTCTTTGTCTCTTTCTCCCTCTCATTCTCTTTAAGCTAGGGCTATTCCATCTCAACTGAGAACTCTGCCAGAATGAAATATTTGTGTGACAGACATGGTTGCAAAATGAGTCAACATATTACCACTTTCCACAAACAAAAAAAATATCCTGCTATTTCAAAAAAACAATTCTCTTTATTCTTTTGTTCTCAACTTACAGGAAGGTTGTATATAACCCATGATATTTCTTGCTAGCATACTGATTCTACAATAAATTGGGTTGCCTGGTCTAATTTTGCACCCCACAGCAGAAAGAATTTACATTGATTAAAAGCTGTCTTGAATTCCAGCGGTGTTAAATAACCATAGAGAGAAAGAGATCTCATGATGAAAAGAAAAAAAATCCACTTTTTTCTCTTTCCCTGCATGTATTAAACTTTCCTAACTGGTAGAGAGGAGCAAGATAAGAAAAATCCATACTCTGGAAATTCAAAAAGCTCTTGAACAGGATGCTTCTGAAATGAAACTTCATTGAAATGGTAATTTATCATGGAAACCATCTCGCCGAGAATGATGTCTCCTTCCTGGTACCACTCATACCGAGTAGGTATTGGATCCCCCACATGACATGCTAGACTATCCACTCTGACTTTTTGGATCACAAGAAAAAGAAGAAGGAGAATAAACATCTGGGCAGCAGTCTTCCAAAATTTGGATGAGTCTGATTTCACTTTAATAAGAAATCTGCATTAACAAATATTAGCCAGGCTAAATACATCACTTGAGAGCTTTGCTACTACTCCTTAGGTATAACAATAATACAGATCCATCCATGTACTTTACTCAGATGGCCAAAATCTAACTAACATTGTACTCCAATGATGGCACCCTGGTACTATGGCAAATCACAGTTTGAAGTAAAAGACAAATATAAACTCTGTCCTTACCAATTTTTACTCTTACTTGCAACTCTCTACGGGACAAAACCTTCCCCCCCTTCTCATTAATAGATTTGAGGTCTCTGCTTCAGATGTTTACATCTTAGACCAAGCGAACAAATTGGAGTCACTAGAATAATTATAGTGGCAAGATCATTCATTTTGCTCTTCATGTCGTCTGTTCTTGAAACAGATGATGTAATAGATAATGTAGTAGTAAAGATTAGATGTGATTTTTTTTTAATTGTTCAGGCACTGCAGCTTTCCCCAGAAGCACTTTTCTCATTTTGGAAGTTCAGCCATTGTCAACTTTGCAAACAGATTAGTTGTCTCTATTAACCCAACTTTTCAAGTAATAAACTTTAATAAACTTTAAGCACACAAAGTTATTTACAGATGTTCTTTCTGTAACAACCATGTTATCTTTTTTAACAACTGATTCACTTAACAAATGTGGCAAGAAAAGTTGTAAAATGTGGCAAAACTCACTTAACAAATTTCTCATTTAGCAAGATAAATTTTGGGCTATCCATTATAATCCATTATGTCCACATTTTGTTTGTCTATCTACCTGCCTACCCTTCTATCATCCATCCCTCCATCTCTCCATCTCTCCATCCCTCCATCCCTCCATCCCTCCATCCCTCCATCCCTCCATCCCTCCATCCCTCCATCCCTCCATCCCTCCATCCCTCCATCCCTCTATCCCTCCATCTGTCTGTCTGTCTCTCTCTCTCTGTCTCTCTCTCTCTCTCTGTCTCTCCACACACACACACACACACACACACACACACACACGGGGAGGGGATCTGTGTTTGTGTGGTTGTGTCTTATCTCTGTGCACTGAGTGGACTTTTCCAACTTTTACATTCAGTGCCTATCAACTACAGTTATAAGTTGAGGGTTGATTGACTTTGGCTGTTTTCATTTTAGGGAAGACAATGGGGTATTATAGCTTTTCTCTGTATATTAAATGATTCACATTTTCAAGATCACATCTTTCTTTCAGTCCCTTGCAATTAAGCTTTGTGTGAACTAACAAGTTGGCATTCATGTGAGGGTTGATGTAGATCGATGTAGATAATGTAATTCTCAAAGCCAAAGTTTCTGAAACTTTTCTGGTTAAAAGGTCAAGAACCAAGAAGATTACAAGGCAAGAGAAAGAAAATGGCACTTGCTTATGGAAACTAACTGTAACTCTTACAATAACCATGGATAGATTTTACACAAACACAATTTGCCTAAATGCCCAGGGAATACAGCATAAGGTTATAATTTGCAAACGATTGTATTTCAGTTCTATTTCTTGACAGCGTCACACCTGAACAAGGATGGCAAGGAGAAAAAAAAATCCAGAAATTCCTGCTGCACTTTGAAAGATCCCTCAAAATCGATCTTGTCCCAATGAAATGAAGGAAACCACTCTGCTTTAACTTTACTTCTTAAATTTATATATCTTCCTCCTTTTCAGTGGACGTTTCCCATTAAGTCAAAACAAGGCAATTTGTTTCATTCATTTTTTGCAAGCTTGACTGCTATATTGTGTTGACCATGTATTTGAAAGGATGGAAGGATGCCTCATCTCTTCTGGCATTTAATGTCATTCTGCTCTTCTTTCTACCTGGCAGTGACAATGAGAATTTGAAATCAATCTGCCTCCAGTCCAATAATGTTGGCAGGAAATTTTCCACCTCTGCAGATAAAACGATACTCGGGGGATTTTTTTCCTGTGTCAATCCTGATGAACGTACCCAGAGTTTCAAAAAAGTGCCAGTAATTTCTGAATATGGATTGTAAGTGCCTCGTTCTTCCTTGAGTAAAACTTCAGACAAAGGTGATAGAATAAACAGAAAAGCTAAATTATACAGGTTCAATTATGGCACTGCTAGTTTGGCTGTCATATTTGGAGATATTAGCCATGTTGATCAGGGCTTCCATTGAAAGATGGCCCTTAGGAAAACATTCATGTGGGACCTTCACATGCTACAACAAACCCTCTTAGAGACCTAGAAAGCTAAAGATGCATTGTAAGGTAAACTTGGATTTTTTGGGGAAAAATGCTCCCAGAGGAAATGCTCCTTTCTCTTTTTATTTTCTGCTTAGTTTTTTTCTTTTTTTTTTATGGAGAACAAAGGAAAAAGAGTAATGCTATCACATTGTTTTTACCTTTCATAGATTTTTAAATATATATTTATAAAGTGATCAAAGAATATCGGCTACTAGAAATACATAATATGCTTATTATATTTATTACATAATACATTAGAGGTATAATATCCTGTAGTCATAGCAATAACAATCCAAATAATAATATTAAGCATAATAATCTCCATTTCAATAATGGAAATACCACAAAGTTCGTGGGAAATAGGATCATTTCCTCCGAACATTTTTCCATTCAGCAAATGCTGGGTTCTTTCATATCATTCATCTGACTGGGATCAGAATTCACAAACTGAAATCCACTCGACTACAATTCTTTCTAGTAAGGTATTAGTAGCACTTTCTCAAAGGACTACAATACCAAGAGGCTCCTTTCTGAGAATGCAATGCACATCATCACCAAGTTGCTTATTAGCTGATCATACAATTCAAAGGAACAGTGTAAAGATCTATTTCTATCTTAAACGTTGACCTATATTGATTGAAGTGTGTAGTAGTTGCATGTAAACTTATGCAGCAGTTCTAGGAAGATCTAGATCGTTGATAATTTTATAAACTCTTCAATTTACCTTTCCTATGAAAGAAGGAAGCTCCAATAAATCAGTAAACTATGAACTAAAAGTTTCATTTACGGACCTGATCATATAATTAACATTTTGTTGTTAGTTGTGAAGTCTTGTCCGACCCATGGAAACCCCACGGACAATGTTCCTCCAGGTTTTTCTGTCCTCTACCATCCTCTGGAGTCCATTTAAGCATATGCAAACTGGTTGTTGGAAGAAATCATTAAGGCAGAGAACCGATGGTTAAATTACTTGAATCCCACCACTGACTAGAAGTATCTTGTTAATCCGTGACTGTGGAGATGGTCAGAATAATGTGCACAGCCAAAAGTTTCTTTCATTGAAATTCAAAATTAATCTCTGCTGAATAAATTGCTGAAATGATCCTCAATAATACGTGGGCAAACAATAGATTGCAAACTCAAAGTAAACCTTTCCAAACTCGATTGTAGAAAATATGATTTCAGCAACAGCATGGTCATTTCCTGGAATGCACTACCTGACTCATTTGTTACATCCTCAAACACCCATAACTTAAACCTTAAATTGTCTACCGTGGACCTCACCCCATTCCTAAGAGGTCTGTAAGGGGGCTTGCATAAGAGCATCAGTGGGCCTACCATCTCTGTCCTACTGTTCCCATCTCTTTGTACCCATTTCCAGTGTTCATGTCCAAGTTAATACTTATATGTGTTATCTGGCACATGTGCACAAACTAAATGAATAAAAATAAATAAATGTGTAGTTTGGAAGTAGTTCTTTTTTTGGTGATTTGATTTTCTCCACTTCTGCACTTTTATTTCAGCATAATACCAAAATATGTCCAGCAACCTCTTACTATGCATTTTGCCTTTGATGAGATCAACAAGAAGGCCAAGCTCTTCCCCAACATCACACTAACACCGGAGATTTATGAAACTAGTTTCAATGCCATGAAGGCCAGTAAGCATGTTTTAGACCTTCTGTTTTTGAATCAAGGGAGTCCTATCAACTTCAACTGTGTCGGAAGAAGGAATCGGAACTTCTTGCCTATCATTGGTGACCTAACCTCGATCAATTCCATCCAGATGGCCCACATGTTGAACATCTATAAGTTTCCACAGGTATGACCACTTTCCACTTTGACCAACAAGCCTCTGGTGGTTTTGGTTCTTTGCTTTTAATAGAATAGAATATCAGAGTTGGAAGGGACCTTGGAGGTCTTCTAGTCCAACCCCCTGCTTAGGCAGGAGACCCTACACCACTTCAGGCAAATGGATAGCCAACATTTTTTTAATAATATCCAGTGTTGGAACATTCACAACTTCTGTTCCATTGATTAATTGTTCTAACTATTAGGAAATTAAATATCCTAATATTTTTTTTTACATCATGGTGACAAAAACTGAATGCCGTATTCCAAGTGTGGCCTTACCAAGGCATTATAAATTGGTATTAACATTTCATGTGATCTTGATTTTATCCCTCTGTTTATGCAGCCTAGAACTGTGTTGGCTTTTTTGGCAGCTGCTTCACATGGCTGGTCCATATTTAAATGGTTGTCCAGTACGACTTCAAGATCCCTGTCACAGTTACTACTATTAAGCAAGGCACGACATATACTGTACCTGTGCATTTCGTTTTTCATGCCGAAATGTAAAACCTTACTCTTTTCACCATTGAATTTATTTTGTTAGATAGTGCCCAATGTTCAAGTTTGTCAAGATCCTTCTGTATCTTAAGCCTATCTTCTGGAGTGTTGGCTATTCCTGCCATCTTGGTGTCATCTGCATATTTGATGAGTTCCCCATTTATCCCCTCATGCAGATCATTGATGAAGATGTTGAGGAGTACTAGGCCCAAAACAGAGCCTTGGGGTACCCCACTGCATACTTCCCTCCATGTAGATGCAATTCCATTGAGGACTACATGTTGAGTGCAGTTGGTCAGCCAGTTACGAATCCATCTGGTGGTGATGCTGTCTAACCCACATTCTTCTACTTTATCTAGTAGTAGGTTATGGTCTATCTTATCAAATGCCTTACTGAAGTGCAAGTAAATTATATCAACAGCATTCCTCTGGTCCACTAATTTTGTCACTTTGACAAAGAATGCAATAAGATTACTCTGGCATGATCTGTTTTTGACAAACCCATGTTAACTTTTGGTTACTATTTTGTTTGCTTGTAGGTGTTCCCTAATTCATTGCTTGATTATTTTTCCAGAATTTTTCCTGGTATTGAGGTCAGACTGATAGAACTGTGTTTCCTGGGTCTATATTTTTCCCATTTTTGAATATAGGAACTACATCAGCTCTCTTCCAGTCCTCGTTTCTTTTCTTTTCTTTTTATGAACCCTAGCTTCTTTCAATTTTAGCCAGGCTATTGTTTACCACTTCTGAATTCCCAGAATCTACTATCGTGAATCTTAGGATCTCTTTCTTCATGTAACACTGGATGGCAACCTTTGTGATTTTGCAATAAAGTCATAAAGTCACAGTAGAATCCAATGTTCAATGGAGAATGGGAAAGCTCTTAGCTCTTCTTGATCACCAAAGGACTCTCAATTTAATTTTCTATGCATCCTTCTTCCCAACAGATCAATTATGGCTCCTTTGATCCAGTCCTGAGTGACAAAAGGCAATTCCCTTCCTTCTTCAGCACTGTTCCTAATGAAAATTTGCAATACGAGGGGATTGTTCATTTACTAAAACATTTTGGATGGAACTGGATTGGCCTCTTGGTCTCAGAGGACGAAAGCGGGGAAGCCTTTCTTCAGAATCTGCAACCAAAGCTCTTCCAGAGTGATATTTGCATTGCTTGGATAGCGTTGATCCCAATTTTAGCAGATACAATCTTAAATAAAGGTTTCTTTCAGGAATGTGTAAACAACATATTCAACACTATCTTACAGAAGAATGTCACAGTATTCCTTGCTTCTGGAACTGTCCAATCTATGGAGGTTTTACAATGGGTGCTTTATTCTCATGAAGTGTACGAAAAGAACCCAATCGATCAGAGAGTATGGATCATGACCTACCAGTGGGATTTCACTGTGCGTTTATCATTAAAAGGGAGCCTCCTAGTTCAGACTTTCAATGGTTCCCTATACTTCTCCCTCCATACAAGGACTGTGCCAGGATTTCAGGAGTTTCTTGAGAGAATAAAACCTGATAAACATCCCTTTCTTCACATTCATTGGTTCTGGGAATATGTGTTTGGTTGTTCACTGCCTCCATATCAGAAAGGAGTTAAACGCTGCACTGGGAGGGAAAAACTCAAGACCGTCTCCGGCTCTCTGTTTGAAATGACCATGTCTGGAGAGAGCTACAATGTCTACAATGGAGTTTATCTTGCAGCACATGCGTTGCAAGCAATGCATTCACAAAGAGCAAGGCCAGCTCCTCTGAGGAATCAGGGTGGATCAGATCTTCAGCATTTTCAGCCGTGGGAGGTATGTCATTGCTCTTCTCAGATACATTTATAGAAGCCCTGAAGGGGATGGGATGGGAAGGCAGCAATATATAGAAACTCTGGATTTGTTTCTCTGCAGCAACCAATTATACGTTAGCAAATATTTGTCTGCAAAACTGATGCAGCTCAATCATACCTAAGAATCATCTCCCAAGTCAAATCAGCTCCATAAAGAGCTATATTTATAGATCTGCTTTGAATGCTTTTTCAGGGAGTGAAAACTGTGAAGGAGGGAAAGTTTCCCCCCACCTTCAATTAACGAGGTGCGGATCGCAGCTCTTCCAAGTAGCATATCTCAGAATAAACAGTAAATAAAACCCGAGAACATGTTCTAATGAAAACAAACTTTAATATGAAAATAAAAATAAATCTTACTTTCTAAACTTTACATTTTGGCAAGAACAATGTTGCCCACCTCCTCCGGCAGGCAAACGGAAGATCAGAAGGAAAGTACAAGAATGTGTGACGTATTATGAAACGTGTTAGGAGACATGCGCAGTAAATCATTGTCAGATAAGAAAAACATTTCTACAGTATAACTCAGAATAGAATCTCAAGTTAGACAAACAAATTAACGTAGTGACAAAAACCCATTAATTTTATGGAACCTTGATTCTCACCTAAGCGAAGTACATAAAATTATGTACTACAATAGCCTACTTGTCAATGAGTACTTCAGCTTCAA
This sequence comes from Natrix helvetica, assembly GCF_964273705.1. Lineage (NCBI taxonomy): Eukaryota > Metazoa > Chordata > Lepidosauria > Squamata > Natricidae > Natrix > Natrix helvetica. The sequence goes on along the minus strand of NC_138554.1, from coordinate 6,126,827 downwards.
CCACCACAATACACAACCGCACAATAGATGCAAACTTAAAGTAAACCGCTCTAAATTCGATTGCAGAATATACGACTTCAGCAACAGAGAGGTCAATGCCTAGAATGTACAACCTGACTCTGTGGATTCTTCCCCAAATCCCCAAAACTTTAACCTTAGACTGTCTACAGTTGACCTCACCCCATTCCTAAGAGGTCTGTAAGGGGTATGCATAAGCGCACCAATGTGCCTAACATTCCTGTCCTAATATTCCCTGGTATACTTATGCATTTCGTATATTCATAATCTTGTATGTATTTGTATCTAGTATCTTATACATGCTTGGTAAAACAAGTAAATAAAATAAAACTCTCACACCCAACATCTCCCAAAATTTAAAAGCACAAAATTAAAATGTTTTAGATTGTCTCCATACTCTTCCTTATAGTATCTCTCCCAATCTCTCAGTAGTAAACAATATTTCTGTTCTTGCTGCCCTACCTACTGTGCTATGGAACTGTTGATGTACTGTGTAAATATTGTGCAAAAACTTTTACATATATGGTAAACCCTAAAGGTTTGTGAATCCTCATGAAGTTTAAATATTTCTACATAAATATGACCTAAAATATAACTGATTTTCTCCACAAATCCTAAAACTTGATAAGGAGGACTGAAATAAACCTGCTGTTTGATTTTTTGAGTAAAATGGCCCAACACTTCATGTCTGTGTATGTAGAAAGAAATATATGTGGACCTGAAATCACTAGAAGGTGATAATACCTAGCCAAACTTTGGGGATGATTAGGATAACTGATCTGACTTCTCCTCTCTCTCAAATCCAGCTTCACTACTTTCTGAGAAATGCCCGTTTTAATAACAGTGTGGGAGAAGAAGTCTGTTTCAATGAGAAATGGGAGCTTGACCCGGGATATGACATCTTCAACTTTGTCTCCTTCCACAATCAATCCTTCCAGAGAGTCCGGATTGGAAAGATGGTCCTCAAATCCCTTATTGGGAAGAAATTCACTATTAATGAAAGTGCCATTGTATGGAATCACAGGTTTCAACAGGTGAGAATTTTGGTAAACTCTAACTTGGTGGGCTTCTATTTGGAGGTGAAGATATTCTTCTCCAATGACCTGAAAGTTCATAAGCAAAAGACAGTGATGGTACTCAGGAATCTCGTGGTTTTGAAAGATATTTGGGGTGGTCTTTATGAAGATCTCTACCTTCCGGGAAGAGCAACAAAAATGATGAGAGGGCTGAAGGCTAAAACATATGAAGAATGGTTGCAGGAACTGGATATGTTTTAGTAAAACGAAGGATGAAGGTGATAGGGTAGCAGTGTTCCAATATCTAAGGAGCCATGACAAAAAAGAGAGGGTCAACCTGTTCTCCAAAGCAACTGAATGCAGAAGAAGAAGCAATGGATGGAAATTAAGCAAGGAGAGAGGCAGCCTAGACAATTAGAACAATTAATCACTGAATCAACTTGCCTCCAGAAGTTGTGTGTTCTCCAACACTGGGTGTTTTAAGAAGAGATTGCACAAACATTTCTCTAAAATGGGATAGGTTTTCCTGCTTGAGTAGGGGTTGAAGTAGAAGACTTCCAAGATCCCTTCCAACTCTGTTATGGAACTGAGTTGCATTTTGAAATAAATGTGATGTAAGAATATTTATGTATGTGTCCTTGTGTTTGATTTAGTTTGCTTGTAAAGTAAAGGTAAAGGGCCCCCTTGCATACATGTCCTAGTCATTCCCTCCTCTAGGGGGTGGTGCTCATCTCCATTTCAATGCCGAAGAGCCAGTGCTGTCCGAAGACATTACTAAATGCCAAAGGCGCACAGATCACTGTTACCTTCCCACCAAAGGTGGTTCCTATTCTTCTACTTGCATTTTAAATGCTTTCGAACTGCTAGGTTGGCAAAAGCTGGGACAAGTAATGGGAGCTCACTCCGTTATGCAGCACTAGGGATTAGAATCATGGATTTGCCAATCTTTCTGATCGACAAGCTCAACAGCCAATGAGACACCATGTTCCTTTGTTAGTTTGCTTGACAGGCTACTAATTTCCTAAAAGACAATATGTATGCTTTCTTTTTTGTAATGAACATAGTACGTTTTGCATTTTCCCAATGTAGTAGTTAATCTTGGGTATTGCTGTTATGAATGGAGTAAAATGAGAATATTTTCTGAAAGGAGAAAAGGTTCATTATAGATGGCTGTACTCCAATGGAGCCCCATTTAGAGAAATCTCTACATAAAAATGGTACTTGATGGAATTTAATCAGGATTCCCAGAAAGGAGATGTACATTCCAGAAGACAAAGTCACGGACGAACATGGAACGTTTGAGTATATCTATAGTGATACTAACAGTTGCTATACTTTGCTCAGGTTTCTGTCTACAGGTGAGGACTGCTCAGAAGTAATTCCTATGTCTTTCTTGATTTTGGGCACTGGCAGATACAGAGAAACAAGGGTATTCCAATCCTACAAAATGAAAATGGATGACATTTCCTACATAATGAAATCCTTCATTTCTGCTTAGGCTACAGGTTTCTTGATAAAATCTGTTTTCTAGTAGGATTGAAACATTTATATATCTTCCACCAGAGACTCTCATTCTCTCAAGTATCTCTTTTTGCTTTTTTACAAGAACAAATGAGAATGTTTCAGTGGTGGGATTTAAAAAACTTTTACTACCGGTTCTGTGCCCATTGCTTGGTGGGCGTGGCAGGGGAAGGATACTGCAAAATCCCCATTCCCTCCCCACTACGGGGGAAGGAAACATTTTAGATAATTTCCACCAGAGACTCCCATGCTCTCAACTATCTCTTTTTGTTGTTCTACAAGAACAAATGAGAATGGACATGTTTCAGTAGCAGGATTTTTAAAAATTGCTACCGGTTCTGGGGCATGACTTGGTGGGCATGGCAAGGGAAGGATCAGCTGAGACTCTGGAGGCAGCGAATAGATCAGGGGCAGGGCCAGCCACAGATGTTATCTGTCCGTTCTCCTAACTGCTCAAAATTTCTGCTACGGGTTCACCAGAACCGGTTAGAATAAGCTGAACGCCATCTCTGATGTGTTTGCAGAAAACTCAGAACTCATCCTAGAAATAGGATGATTTGATGTAAATATGGACACTCTCCAAATGCATTTTGGGACATGTTGACATCAGAAGATTACGCATCTTCCTGAAAGTATCAAGTTCTATTAAAATAGAGAACTTGTACAACATCTTGATGAATCCCATTCCTAAGTTTCTTGGTTGTTGTTTTCTTAGGTACGTCCCCGTGCCAGGTGTGTAGAGAGCTGCCATCAGGGGTACAGCAGGGTTGTTCAGGAGGGGAAACATACTTGTTGCTACAATTGTAGACAATGTCCTGAAGGAAGAATTTCAATTGAAACGGGTAAGTAAAGGAAGAGACAGCTGAGAGTTGAGAGCTTCCAAATACAACGTTCCTTCGTTCTTTTCATCTCTGGTATAATAATAATAATAATAATAATAATAATAATAATAATAATAATAATAATAATAATAATAATAATAATAATAATAATAATAATAATAAATATTTATTTCTTAGCCGCACCCTCTCCCGAAGGACTCGGGGCGGCATACAATAAAACATATGAAATAAATATATAGACAAGACATACATATAACAAAGACATATACCAAGACATGTACAAGGAGGAGGTCGGCTAATGAATAAAAACAATTAAAATACAATGTTTAAAAACCCCTAAATAATTGAATACAATTAAAATACCCAAATAAAAACCCGTCAGGAGCGATATATTTAGATCAAAGTTGAGCCAGGCCAGCTACTTGGAATAGGTGGGTCTTGAGCTTTATACGAAAGGAGCGGAGGTCAGAGGTATTCCTAATATCCGGAGGGAGGTCATTCCACAGGGCTGGGCCCGCCACAGAGAAGGCTCTACTCCTAGGTGCCGCCCCTCGACACTGTCTGGTGGACGGCACCTGGAGGAGGCCCTCTCTGTGCGAGCGGATTGGTCGCAGGGATGTATGGGGCAGAATACGATCCCGCAAGTAACTAGGTCCTGAGCCATGGAGCGCTTTAAAGATTGTTATCAAAACCTTGAAACGCACCCGATAGACCACAGGAAGCCAGTGCAGCTCGTGCAGGAACGGTGTCACATGGGAGTACCTGGTACTCCCCATAATTACCCGCGCGACTGCGTTCTGGACCAACTGTAGCCTCCGGGTGCATTTCAAGGGAAGCCCCATGTAGAGAGCATTACAGAAGTCCAAGCGAGACGTCACCAGCACATGAGTGACTGTGCGTAAGGCATCCCGGTCCAGTAGGGGGCGCAATTGGCGCACCAGGCGAACCTGGTGGAACGCCCCCCTTGCCACGGCTGTCACATGGTCATCCATGGACAGCCGGGCATCCAGGAGGACGCCCAAATTGCGTGCCCGCTCCACGGGGGCAAGTTGAATGCCCCCGATGGCCAATGATGGAATTAATTGGCTGAACCGGGGAGCCGGTACCCACAGCCACTCCATCTTGGAGGGGTTGAGTTTGAGTCGGTTGTCATCCATCCAGATCCGTATGGCTTCCACACACCGGGACATCACTTCGATGGCCTCGTTGGGGTGGTTCGGGGTGGAAAAGCACAGCTGAGTATCATCAGCGTACAGATGGTATCCCACCCCGAAACCACGGATGATCTCACCCAGCGGCTTCATATATGTGTTGAACAGGAGTGGCGAGAGGACCGACCCCTGTGGTACCCCGCAAGTAAGGGGGTGTAGGGTCGACCTCTCCTCCCCTGCCAACACACGCTGCGTCCGGCCAGAAAGGTAGGAGCCGAACCACCGCAAAACGGTGCCCTGGACCCCCAACCCCTCCAGCTGGCGCAGCAGGATACCATGGTCGATGGTATCAAAAGCCGCCGAGAGGTCTAATAGGACCAGGATAGAGGAACAACCTCTATCTCTGGCCCTCCAGAGATCATCCACCAACGCGACCAAGGCCATCTCCGTGCTGTGACCGGGGCGGAAGCCAGACTGGCGCGGGTCTAGATAATCATTTTCCTCCAGATGCCGTGGAAACTGGTAGGCCACCACACTCTCTACAACCTTCGCCAAAAAGGGAAGGTTGGAGACAGGATGATAATTGGCCAGCTCCAAAGGGTCCAGGGAAGGCTTCTTGAGCAAGGGTCTCACCACCGCCTCTTTCAAGGCGGCCGGGAGAGACCCCTCGCTCAACGAAGCGTTCACTAGGTCCAGGAGCCAGTCTCGTGTAACCTCCCAGGATGCCAGTACAAGCCAGGAGGGACACGGGTCCAATAAACATGTGGTGGGTCGCAGTCGTCCACGCATTCTGTCCAAATCCTCGATGGCAACCATGTCAAACTCCTCCCAGGTCGATTCCTCAAGACTCGCCACGGACGTCTCCATTTGACCACTGACAGGGACCCAATCCTTCCGGATTTGAGCAATTTTATCCTGCAGATATTTCCCAAATTCCTCTGCTCTGCCCTGTAGAGGGGCCTCCCGCGGCCTCTGAAACAAGAGGGAGCGGGAGACCCGAAACAGGGCGGCAGGGCGGTTCTCTGCGGATGCAATGAGAGTGGCACAATATTAGCGTTTGGCCACTCTCAATGCCACAAGGTACGTCCTTAAATGGGCTCGTGCCTGTGTTCGATCAAGTTCGGAACGGGAGGATCTCCAACGACTCTCTAGACGTCTCTTGCAGCATTTCATCACCCTCAGCTCCTCGGTAAACCAAGGGGCCAGGGTGGAACGTTGCCGCCGGAGAGGCCGCAAAGGCGCCACCCGGTTCAAGGCCCCGGTAGTCGCATTATTCCACGCGACCACCAGGTCCTCTACCCGGGGGCGGGTCAAGGTTACAGGAGGTGGCCCAAGCTCCGTCTGGAACGTATCTGGTTCCATCAGGCGCCTGGGGCGGAACCATCGAGTGCTTTCCGGTTCCGCCTCCCCGCAGCAGGAGGTAGCACCAGGGAAGTCAAGACGAAGGAGTGAGTGATCTGACCATGACAGGGGAGTGATGGTTAAGTCCCCTCCTCCCAGATCACTCAACCACTGGCCAGAGACAAAAACAAGGTCCAGAGTGTGTCCTCCCTCGTGTGTTGGGCCCTGAATCATTTGAGTCAGGTCCATGGCTGTCATGGAAGCCATGAACTCCCGAACCCCCTCTGATGCTTCTCCCATCGATGGCAGGTTAGAATCCCCCATCACTAAAAGTTTGGGGGTCTCAACTGCCACCGATGCGATCAGCTCGAGGAGTTCAGGCAGGGCCGCGGATGTATAGCGAGGAGCCAAGTATACTATCAGCAGGCCCAACTGGGGATTTCACAACAAGGGATTCACATCCGGACGTCTGTGGCACAGTAGACTCCCTCGGCTCTAAGTCCTCCCGAATAATTGCTGTATGGTATTTAGTGGAATGGTATTGGCAGAGCACTCCGCCACTAATGCTGCAGTTCAAAGAAATACATATGCATAAATAGCAAGACAGAATCTATACACTTGTTAAGAAAGGATTGTTGTGTATGCGTCATGGGGACTGTGAATGGTATCCACAGCCATGATCTCTTTCAGTTAGCTGTATATATATTGTCCTCTATAGTTGGAGTCACAAGACCTTCTTCATGTATTTCAGATGCAGACCAATGTGAGAGATGCCCAGAAGATCAGTACTCGAATGCAGAAAAAGTCCAGTGCCTTCCCAAACGTTTCAGCTATTTATCCTATGGGGAACCATTGGGAATCACTCTTACTGCCTTGATCCTTTTCTTCTCCTCAATTCTCATCTTGGTGGCCATGACTTTCATTCTGCACTGGGACACCCCCATTGTCAAAGCCAACAACAGGAACATCACATACATCCTCCTTTCCTCCCTCCTGCTGTGTTTTCTGTGCTCTCTGCTCTTCATAGGTCAACCTGGGAAGGTGACTTGCTTTCTCAGGCAAACTATGTTTGGCACCATTTTCTCTCTCTCGGTATCTTGTGTCTTGGCCAAGACCATTATGGTTGTTATGGCTTTCCTGGCAACGAAGCCAGGAAACAAGATGAGGAAATGGCTAGGAAACAGACTGGCGGGATCCATCATTGTCTTCTGCTCCTGTATTCAAGCTGTCATCTGCATGGCATGGTTGATTATGTCTCCTCCCTTCCCTGAGTGGGACATGCATTCACAGGTTCAAGAGATCAGTGTTCAATGTCATGAAGGCTCAGATGCCATGTTTTACATTGTCCTGGGCTACTTGTGGCTCCTAGCCATCATCAGTTTCACTGTAGCTTTCTTGGCCAGAAAACTGCCTGATACTTTTAATGAAGCCAAGCTGATCACCTTCAGCATGCTGGTGTTTTGTAGCATTTGGGTGTCCTTCATCCCTGCTTATCTGAGCACCAAGGGAAAATACATGGTAGCTGTGGAGGTCTTCTCCATCTTGGGCTCTACTGCAGGCCTCCTGGGCTGCATCTTATTTATTTATTTATTTATTTATTTATTATTCATATTTATAGACCGCCCCCTCTCCTGAAAGGGACTCGGGGCGGTGTACAGTCACTAAAATACGTTATAAAATACATACAAAACAGTTAAATAATTAAATACGTAGGTGGAGGAGGTTGCAAGACTGTACATAGAATAATAAATATTAAATATAGTATATAGTGTATTAAAAACTTTTTAAAACCCCAAACCCAATTAAAATGAATAAATCCCCGGGAGGTAAAACTAAGAAAGTGCCAGGCCAGCTGATTGAAATAGGTGAGTCTTTAACTTTTGCCGGAAGGAACGGAGGTCGGTGGTAGTTCGAATGTCAGGGGGGAGGTCATTCCAGAGGGTTGGGCCCATCACAGAGAAGGATCTACTCCTAGGTGTCGCCCGCTGGCATTGCCTAGCAGACGGCACCAGGAGGAGCCCCTCTCTGTGTGAGCGGATAGGTCGCAGGGACGTGTGTGGTAGGATGCGATCCTGCAGGTAACTAGGTCCACTGCCATGGAGCGCTTTAAAGATGGTGATCAATACCTTGAAACGCACCCGAAAGGCCACAGGTAGCCAGTGCAGCTCGCGCAGGAGAGGTGTTACGTGGGAGTAACGTGTACTTCCCATAATAACCCGCGCGGCTGCGTTCTGAACTAGCTGCAGTCTCCGGATGCGTCCCAAGGGAAGCCCCATGTAGAGAGCATTGCAGTAGTCCAGGCGAGACGTCACCAGCGCATGAGTGACCGTGCGCAGGGCACTCCGGTCCAGTAGGGGGCGCAATTGGCGCACCAGGCGAACCTGGTGGAACGCCCCCCTTGCCACGGCTGCCACATGGTCCTCCATTGACAGCCGGGCATCAAGGAGGACGCCCAAATTGCGCGCCCGCTCCACAGGGGACAATTGTTCGCCCCCTATGGCCAGCGATGGAGTCAGCTGGCTGAACCGAGGTGCCGGTAACCACAGCCACTCGGTCTTGGAGGGGTTGAGTTTAAGTCTGTTGTCCCCCATCCAGACCCCGACGGCTTCCAAACACCGGGACATCACTTCGACAGCCTCGTTGGGGTGGTTTGGGGTTGAAATATACAGCTGAGTATCATCAGCGTAAAGATGGTACTCAACCCCAAAACCACGGATGATCTCACCCAGCGGCTTCACATATGCGTTGAACAGGAGAGGCGAGAGGACCGACCCCTGTGGCACCCCACAAGTGAGTGGCCTCAGGGACGATCTCTGCCCCCCTGTCAACACACATTGCTTCCGGTCGGAGAGGTAGGAGCCGAACCACCGCAAAACGGTGCCTCCGACTCCCATCCCCTCCAACCGGCGCAATAGGATACCATGGTCGATGGTATCAAAAGCCGCCGAGAGGTCTAATAGGACCAGGATAGAGGAGCAACCCCTATCTCTGGCCCTCCAGAGATCATCGACCAACGCGACCAAGGCTGTCTCAGTGCTGTGCCCGGGTCGGAAGCCGGACTGGCGTGGGTCTAGATAGTCGGATTCGTCTAGGTGTCGCGGGAGCTGCTGCGCCACCACATTCTCGACAACCTTCGCCAGAAAGGGTAGGTTGGAGACTGGACGATAGTTAGCTAGCTCCATTGGGTCGAGCGCAGGCCTCTTGAGCAAGGGTCTCACCACCGCCTCTTTCAAGGCGGTTGGTAAGTATCCCTCACTCAGTGAGGCGCTCACCAGGCCCAGGAGCCAGCCTCGTGTAACCTCCCAGGCTGCCAGTACCAGCCAGGAGGGGCACGGGTCCGTTAAACAAGTGGTGGGTCGCAGCCGTCCACGCAGCCTGTCCAAATCCTCGGGGGCAACAGAGTCAAACTCCTCCCAGAATGGTCCCTCAAGACTCGCTGTTGGCGGCTCGTCTGGTCCACTGACGGAGGTCCACCCGCTCCGGATCTGATCGATTTTGTCCTGAAGATATTCCCCAAACTCCTCTGCTCTACCCTGTAAGGGTGTCTCCCGCGCCCCCTGCGATAAGAGGGAGCGAGTCACCCTAAACAGGGCGGCAGGGCGGTTATCCGCGGACGCAATAAGAGCAGCACAATGTCTACGTTTGGCCGCTCTTATTGCCACAAGGTAAGTCCGCAAATAGGCTCTTACCTGTGTTCGGTCAGATTCGGAGCGCGAGGATCTCCACCTGCTCTCTAGACGTCTCCTGTGGCGCTTCATCACCCTGAGCTCCTCAGTGAACCAAGGAGCCCGGGTGGGTCGATGCCGCAGGAGAGGTCGCAACGGCGCAACCCGGTCCAAGGCCCCAGTCGTCGCCCTATTCCAGGCAGTCACTAGGTCCTCGGAACGGGAGCGGGACAAGGCTACAGGTATTGGCCCAAGCTCCGTCAGGAATCTATCAGATTCCATCAGGTGCCTGGGGCGGTACCAGTTTATAGAGTCTGGTTCCGCCTCCTCGCGGTGGGGGATAGCGCCAGGGAAGTCCAGCCGGAGGGATGAGTGGTCTGACCATGACAGGGGCGTGATAACTAAATCCCCTATTCCCAGATCACTCGTCCACTGTTCAGATACAAAAATGAGGTCCAGTGTGTGGCCCCCTTCGTGAGTGGGGCCCTGCACTAATTGGGTCAGGTCCATGGCCGTCATGGAAGCCATGAACTCCCGAGCCACCTCGGAAGCCGCTCCCGTTGACGGCAAGTTGAAGTCCCCCATGACCAGAAGTCTGGGAGTCTCAACTGCCGTCGCTGAGATTAGCTCGAGGAGCTCGGGCAGGGCTGCTGATGCATAGCGAGGAGCCAAGTATACAATCAGCAAGCCCCACTGCCTCCCTGGGCCCCAACTCACACCAAGGGACTCACACCCGGGTATCTGAGGAACAGTGAACTCTCTCGGCTCTAAACATTCCCGCATAACCACCGCCACCCCACCACCCTTACCCAGGGCCTGAGGCTGATGGAATGCTCGAAAACCCGGTGGGCACATTTCCACGAGGGGTAAACCACCTTCGTGGCCCAACCAGGTCTCCGTTATCCCTGCAAGGTCTAGCTCCCCCTCTGAGATCAACTCATTAATGAGGGGGGCCTTGTTGATGACAGACCTTGCGTTGCAAAGCATCAGCCGCAGGCCCTGGCTCTGTAGCACCTGTCCACCTAGGCTGCAGGGGTTGGTACAAGCGACCGGGCGTAACCAGCAGCCACGGTCTCCCAACCGACCTTGGGATCTTATCCTGTCCTCGCATCCCCTCCTCCCCGCGACCGTTGTAATAGGACAACCCTCTGCTATCGTGACCTTTATATTCCCCCCCTCCACCGCATCCCCGTCCTTCCTGGACTCACCCGTCTGTCCGGCTCTGGCCGTCCTCCCGGTCTGATTAACCCTCCCCCCCACCCTGGGACCCCCTAAAAACAGTATAAAACATTTTACTAAAAAGCCCCTCAGCTTCCTCTTCTTCCACCTCTCGGGGTTCACGAACCCGTCATCAAGGCTGGCCCTTGAGAGAGCCAAGGGCCATACCTGCGAGAGAGGGGCCTCCCGCAGGCGAAACAGGTCTGTCCTCGAGTAAATTGGTAGGTTGTTGACCATCCCGATAAGGTAGGGGTGCAGATGATATAAAAGTTAATAGTTGAAAACCAGTGGGCTAGAGTCTCAATGGAGGGCAGAAGATTTTTTCAATGTCCAGGTGGTACTCAGAACTTGGAGAGAAAGGGGGGGGAGAGCAAGCCATGATTAGATGTCCCAGATGGTAGGGGGAAAGGCGAAGATGGTAAATGGTAAATGGTGGTAAAGGATAGATGATAGTTCCATTCATCTGTTCCATGGTGGATGTAGCCCCCCCGATGGAAGGGGGGGGGATTCTTGGCCCAGCTGCTTGGCTCTCAATGTTAGTCTGCTCGAGCCAGCAGGGGCCCGGGAGGGGGGGGAGAGGGAGTAGCCAGAGACAAACAGCCAGGAATAACAAGATGACAAAATATCCCAGGGGGTTCTCTGGCTGCAACTTCCTCCATTCAGCCATCGTCGCAGCCATCTCCCCTTGTCTCTTCCAGCAGTCTCCGTCCACCTCCCAGTCCTTCTCACCTATCAGATGTTTCCTGTTTCTCTCCCTCAAGTTCTTCGATGTTTCAAGGATCTCTCCGGTGCCTCCAATGCTTCCAATGCCTCCGGAGCCTCTCACCCCCTTCCTCTCACTCTCCTTCAGCTTTTCCGGCTCTTTTCCAGCTCTTTTGAGGTTTTTCGGTGTTTCTCCTCTATTCCCTCTATTCCTGGTGCTTCCCAAGTGCTACATCATTCTCCTAAACCCACATCTGAACAAAAAACAGCACCTAACCAAGAGGACAGATTAATAATTAGTAATTAACAGTTCTATAATTCAGCCTTTATCTGATGACCAAAATCATCCATGTGAACAGTCCAAATACTCAAACTCGCAGCCTTAATCATGCAATTCAATGCTATTTATTTTATTTTATTCGTGTCTGTAACATAAATAATCAATCCTTAAGACTTTAATTGACCTGCCAAACAGCTAAATAGTTAGAAGATGGTTAGCTATATAAAAGTTTCAAAATAAACAAACAAACAAATAAAAATAGATAAATAGTACCAAAATTGCATTCATTTTTTTTAATACTATGGAAAGAATAAGGGTATTTTGGGAAATGCATGGTTTTGTTAACATGTGAGATCCTCTTTGGTTTCCAAGATGTCAAGTAGCTTTATTGAAAATGTTATTTATTTGCCCCATTTTCAACCCCTGATTTTATCAATTTGAGAAGTCCCACCTCGCTCTTCTGTTGTGGAAACAGGTTGATTTTTGTTCATCTGGAGGTGGGGTACCTATTGAAAAATATATATTAGGTTCCTATGTTAATATATATTAATTAGCTTGTTATCTTATATGTTATATATGACATGAAAGCTGCTGAGATTTGCTTAAGAATATTATTGAAAATGCAATGAATTAACTCGCAAACATGAGAGTTTTTCCATGAGCAGAAGATTTACATTCAGTGGCTCCACAGTATCTTTCCAAATAAATTCATCTATTTTGTACCATAACAATCCCAAATGCTGTTTTTCTCTGCACCGTTCAGGTCCTCCCAGAGCTTTACATAATGGCCACTTTCTCTTTCTGAGACTGCTTTTACTAGAGGACAAACCTTAGTAAACAATGTGAGAAAACCAACAAAGCACTCATAGGCGCAGATACTCCTACAGCAAGGGAACCATAATCTGAAGAGGAAAAAAATGTGGAAATTTTCTATCAATTTACCTTGATTCATCTTCTTCTATCTTGATATCCAAATACACTCCAAGCTGACTTTTTTTCCCAGCAGAGATTGGCTGGAAAGAAGTCTGTCTTTTCCCCTGGCTGTTTTATGATCCCATCTGTATTACTTTTATATAAAACTCTAAACATACTTAATACTCCTTCATATAATATTCCTTCATGTAATTTTTTACAGAAAAAAAATATCTGTGAGATGAGTTGGGTCAAGACTGACAAACAGGGAAATCTGAGAAATAGGACAGATGTGATCAACCACACTCTACACTAAATTTGTTTGTGCATTACATCACACACACACACACACACACACACAGATTAACAGAGTTGGAAGGTACCTTGCAACCCACTGCCCAAGCAGGAGACCCTACATCTGCCTCTACCTAGGATCAAACTCACAACCTCCTGATTGTGACGCGAGAGCTCCACAAAATGATTAGCATTAGCCCAGAGCACAAATTCAAGGAAGGAAAAAAATCTTGAAAGTTCAAATACTAAAGGGACCATAAAATACCTTTAATAGTAATTTCCTGGTATTGTAAAAGCTCACCTCCAACATAGGTATGCTTTTAAAATGACATTTTTGCAGACAAAAGCTTTAGTACATCTTTGGAATTATAATTTCCATACATCTGAAAGAAAAAAAAAAAACCTTAATGTTGTCAGATGAAATTGGTATGAGTCTTCTTGAAAATGTTGGTCAAATGTTTGACCTTGTTTCTCTTTTTCCCTTTTTTGCAATTATTTTTTTAATATCATTTGGTGTTAGTTTTTAACTTTCTTGTTTAAAATCCCAATAAATGTTTTTTTTAATGGCAAAATACTCACAAAAGGGCAAAATGAACCTCTTACAATTTTTCGTATTGCAAACCTAATTTAGGATTTCTAAGCATTCCCAACTCCAATCATGAAGAACAACCTACAGCAACTTTCAAGATAACACTTACAGATACGGATGAACAGAGTTGGAAGGGACCTTGTAGGTCATCTAATCCAACCCCTCACCCAAGCAAGAGACCCTACACCATTTCTGACGAATGGCAGTCCAATCTCGTCTTGAAAACCTCCAGTGATGAAGGTCCAACAACCCCTGAAAGCAACTTGTGTTCCATGGGTGAATTGTTCTCACTGTCAGAAAATTTCTCCTGATTTCCAGGTTGAATCTCTCTTTGATCTGCTTCCATCCAATCTTCCTTGTCTGGCCTTTATACCTGAGATTTTAAAAAATCACTTTACCCAGATTATAAATTTGAAGCTAAAGCTGCTGATCGTGTGGGTTTCTCTTTCTTCTTGGTTTCACTGAAATATGAGGAGCCAAAAAGGAGAATATTTGAAAAGATTCAACCCCGAGCTTCACATATTCTCCTTTATTGGTAGTGAAATATGATTTTCGTGAAATATGGGAGATTTCTTTTATAGGAATAGCAGATTGATAGATGCTTGGATGGATTATTTGAAGAGAGAGAAAAAAATTACAGGTAGTCCTTGACTTACAACCGTTTGTTTAATGACTATTCAAAGATAAAACGGCACTGAAAAAAAACTAATTTGTGACCCTTTTTAAAAGTTACGGCCTTTGCAACATTCCCATGATCATGTGATCAAAATTCAGGTGCTTGGCAATTGGTTCATATTTACGGCGGTTGCATTGTCCTAAGGTCATGGGATCACCTTTTGTGACATTCTGACAACTGACAATCGGGGTTCCAAGTAAGACCCCCAACGAAAGAAGACTCCGAGTCTTGAGTTCCCTCAAAGTTCCATTTTATTAGAGATGTCATATTGGCACATCTGGGAAAATCCGAATCTGAAAGTTTCCAGGTTTCCCCCACCCAAAATAAAGTTCAAGTCCCTTGCCAGCACCCACATGTCCATCACATGGCCCAATCAAGCACCGTCCCAACTGGAGGTGCTTTCTGGCCACACCCCACCAGGTGCAGGCCAAGATGTCCTTGACTCTCTGAGAAAGGAATGTTATTTTGACTATATATCTCCCATATTCCATATAATCCCCCCTCTGAATTTCCCACAGCATTAAATGTGGAAGGCCTGAAGGCCCAATGCAAAAGATGCCTTCCATCCCTAACAGTGACAACAAGTCCACGAACAAGCCAGTTTTACTTAACAACTGGGGTATTAACTTATCAACTGCAGTGATTCACTTAACAACTGAGGCAATAAAGGTTGCAAAATGGGGCAAACCTCATTGAGAAAATGTCTCAGAAATTTTGGGCTCAAATAGAGTCAAAAATCGAGGATTGATTTATTTTGGCTTTTTCATTTAAGGGAAGACAATGGACAATTACAGCTTTTCTCTGTATATTAAATTAATCACATTTTCAAGATCACATCTTTCTTTCAGCCCCTTGTGTAGTAATTAAGCTTAGTGTGATCTAACAAGTTGGCATCCATGTGAAGGTTGATGTAGATCGACGTAGATAATGCAATTCTCAAAGGCCAAAGTTTCTGAAACTATTCTGGATATGAGGTCAAGGTAAGAACCAAGAAGATTGCAAGGCAAGAGAAAGAAAATGGCACTTGCTTATGGAAACTAACTGTAACTCTTACAATAACCAAAGACAGATTTTACACAAACACAATTTGCTGAAATCCCCAGGGAATACAGCATAAGGTGATAATTTGCAAATGTCTGTATTTCAGTTCTGTTTCTTGACAGCGTCACACCTGAACAAGGATGGCAAGGAGAATAAAACCCAGAAATTGCTGCTGCACTTTGAAAGATCCCTCAAAATTGATCTTCTGCCACTGAAATCTAGGAAACCATTGTTTTTTATCTTTAGTTTTTATTTATATATCTTCTGCTCTTTCAGTGGACATTTCCCATCAGGTCTAACCAAGGCATTTTTTTTTTGCAAACTTGACTGCTATATTTTGTTGACCATGTATTTGAAAGGATGGAAGGATAGCTCAGGTCTTCTGGCATTTAACCTTATTCTGCTCTTCTTTCTACCTGGAAGTGTCAATGAGAGTTTGAAATCAATCTGCCTGCAGCCCAATAATGTTATCAGGAAATTGTCCACCTCTGCAGATGAAACGATACTCGGGGGACTTTTTTCCTGTGTCAATCCTGATGAACGTATCCAGAGTTTCAAAAAAGTGCCTGTAATTTCTGAATATGGAGTGTAAGTGCCTCGTTCTTCTTTGAGTAAAATTCAATATAACTTCAGACAAAGGTGATAGAATGTAGAGAAAAGGTAGATTATACTGGTTCAATTATGGCACTGGTAGTTTGGCTGTCATATTTTGAGATGTTAGCCCTGTTAATCAGGGCTTCCATTGAGAAATGACCCTTAGAAAAAATGCACGTGTCTCTGCTTTTTAGTATGCTGTCTAGATTTGTCATAGCTTTCTTCCCCAGGAGCAAGCATCTTTTAATTTCTTGGCTGCAGTCTCAATCTGCAATGATCTTGGAGCCCAGAACAATAAAATCTGTCACTACCTCCATTTCTTCCCCATCTATTTGCAGGAATTGGGAGGGCTGGATGCCATATTCTTAGTTTTCTTACTAAGATTAGCATCTATCTCGCCAATGATAAGGTTGATTTGCTGGTGTTCCCAGGCTTTCAAAGAAAATACATCCTGTGTCAGAAGATGACATTTCAAAAGAAGAGAGATGTACAATACCAAGAGGGGCACAAAATCAAGGATGAAAACCTGATAGAATGCTTACGGGTGAACATAAAAGAAAGACATTGCCATAAGAATATACTCTAGCAATGAAAATGTATAATACAAACTAAGCTAAATTTAGTTTACCAGTAGTATGTTTAAAATGAAGTGATAATAGCTATAGTTAAATAACGATTACTAATGATAACAATACATATAGATAGATTAGTCTGATAATGAAATTTTATATAAACAGCACATGGAGACTATGAGAGGAGGTTTAAAAGCTTTTTCTAGAATATGCTATAAAGATGTATTGTGATTGGATGATTTTAGGATGATTTAATAGAATGTTATCATATAACCCTATTCTAGATTTTGAATATTATATATATAAAAGGATGTAAAAACAATGACAGTCAAATTAAGATTGAGATATAATAATCGTGATATACGTAAATATATGTGAATTTAAAATATGTGAGTTGATATGAAAAGCAGGTGGTGACTATGGAAGAGATGCATGGAAATACTGTAACCAACCGACACACTTTCTACAATTTGTAATGGAAGATGGTTTTTTTTTTTTACTTTTATGTTTGTTTGTCTTTGTTCAAAAATAAATAAAAATTGTTTTTTTAAAAAAGAATATATTCTAGGCCACCCAACCAAGCATAAGAAATAGATGAACGTTTTGCTAAAAACTTAACCAATTATCTCAAAATACATCATAGGAGTAACGGGGGATTTTATTTACCCAGACATTAACTGGAGGAACAAACTCAGAAATAAAGGGGGGGATCAGACAGGTTGAGTTGTCACTCAAAAGGTAAAGGAAGCAGCAAGAGAGGCAGCTCTACTAGAATTTATTCTATGTTTTCTTCTTTTTTTCTCATTTTTTTAACATAAACTTTTTACTATTTTTAAAAATATTTTTATTAAACAGTTTTTTTCAACATTTCCACATCATTATGAGCCATTGTAATATTTTTCTCTGTACATGTATACACACAAACACACACACACACAGAGACACTACGTTTCCATCTACTAATAGGTTAATTCATACTTATATTTCTTCTATGCTTATTATTCTTTCAATGTGCTAATTTCTATACAATGCATCTTATGTCTTATCTGTGTACATATATTCCTCTTATAGCTATTATTCTGTACTATTTTTATATACAGTAAATCCTACTTTTCCCCCTCTTATTTAGTTATGTGGTTTCGTGATTTTTCTCTGATTTCTTCATCTTTCTTCCCTAAATGCTTTCTTATTCTTTGCATCTTTTTTTTTTTTAAAAAGAATTTTATTTGTTTTTACAAATGTTTATAGGAAAGGGTAAATCGGTACAAGAAAATTTTGACAGCTACATCGTGCAAAAGGTAGAAATCCCCCCGAATCTCACAACTTTTACAGAAAAAAAGGAATCAAAAATTAAAAAAAATAAACATTGGCAGCTTTTTGTTTTGCATTATATCAACAATATGTTCAATCATCTTTTATGTCACTTCCTACAATTACATTATAACAACAATTGCAATAATGTTTCAAACTCATTTTTGTGACCTGAGTCTTTTCACTATTGCTTCCTCCCCGCTGTCTTCTGGCAGAACCATGGGTCCCCCCCCCACCACCACAATATCTTGTGTACTGTCCCCTGTTCCTCTTTGCATCTTTCCTCTTGCCATTTGTACCATAAATTCCATACTGAGTAATCATCAGATTCTCCTTTATCTTTTATTTCTTTTGTAATTCTGTCCATTTCAGCACACTCTAATCCTTTTTTTAAAATCACATTTCCTCTGTTGCTATAGTTTTGTTCTTCCAATTTTGGGTGTATATGATTCTTGCTGCAGTTATCACATATAACATTAAGTATTGATTTTTTTCCTCATAGTTCCCTGTAATTATCCCTAAGAAAAATAATTCTGGTTTTAGCTCTATTGATAACGTAGTTATCTCTTCCAGCCAGTTTTTTTTAATTCTTGTCCTCTATTTTCTTGCTATTATACACATCCACCACATATGATATAATGTTCCGTGAGCCTGACTACATTTCCAACAATTCTGTGAACAGTTTGGAAACATTGTCATTATTCTATGCTCTTCTCTATAGAGAACCATCACTTTCTCTGTTAGGGAAATGTCTTCCAGTCAACCTCTCCCAAATCTTTGCATAGAGGCAATGGTGGGATTCAGCCAGTTTGCACCAGTTCAGGATAATCGGGAGTTAACTTTCTGAGCAGTTTGGCAAACTGGTGGATAGAAGAAATCATTAGGGCAGTAACCGGTTGTTAAAATACTTGAATCCCACCACTGCCTAGAGGTATAGGACAGGTCTTGCTAATCAGTGACTGTGGAGACAGTCAGAATAATGTGCAAAGCCAAAAGTCTCTTTCAATGAAATTCAACATTAATCTCTGCTGAATAAATTGCTGAAATTAGCTATGTAGTTGAGAACTAGATTTAGTTCTTTTTGTGATTTGATTTTCTCCACTTCTGCACTTTTATTTCAGCATAATACCAAAATATGTCCAGCATCCTCTTTCTATGTATTTTGCAATTGATGAGATCAACAAGAAGGCCACGCTTTTCTCCAACATCACACTAAGACTGCAAATTGCTCAAACTAGTTTCAATGCCATGGTGGCCAGTGAGTATGTTTTAGATTTTCTGTTTCTGAGTCAAGGGAGTCCTATCAACTTCAACTGTGTCGGAAGGAGGAATCTGAACTTCTTGACTATCATTGGTGACCTCCCCTCGCTCAATTCCATCCAGGTAGCCCACATGTTGAACATCTACAAGTTTCCACAGGTATGACCATTTTCCACTGATCAGCTTTCTTGTTTCTTCTTTGTTTCTTTTCTTTTCTTTTTATGAACCCTAGCTTCTTTCTATTTTAGCCAAGCTATCATTTACATGTTCTGAGTTCCCAGAATATGCTATCGTTACTCTTATGAGTTCTTTCTTCATGTAAAACTTGACAGAAACATTTGCGATTTCATAATAAAGTCATAATGTCACAGAAGAATCCAACATTCCATGGAGAATGGAAAAGCTCTATGCTCTTCATGACCACAAAAGGACTCTCAATTTAATTTTCTATGCATTTTTAATTCCAACAGCTCAATTATGGCTCCTTTGATCCAGTCTTGAGTGACAAAAGGCAATTCCCTTCCTTCTTCAGCACGGTTCCCAATGAAAATTTGCAATACGAGGGGATTGTTCATTTGCTAAAACACTTTGGATGGAATTGGATTGGCCTCTTGGTCTCTGAGGACGAGAGTGGGGAAGTCTTTATTCAAAATCTCCAACCAAAGCTCTTACAGAGTGATATTTGCATTGCTTGGGTGAAGTTGATCCCAATGATAAACGATCCAATCACTAATAGGTATGTCCTTTATGATCGTATAACAGACATAATAGACACCATCATACAGAGGAATGTCACTGTATTCCTTGCTTCTGGGACTGTCCAATCTATGGAGACTTTACAATGGGGGCTTTGTTCTCATGAAGTGTACGGAAACAACCCAATAGATCACAGAGTATGGATCATGACCTACCAGTGGGATTTCACTGTGAGTTTATCATCAAAAGGGAGATTCCCCGTTCGGACCTACAATGGTTCCCTATACTTCTCCCTCCACACAAGAACTGTGCCAGGATTTCAGGAGTTTCTTGAGAAAATAAAACCTTTGGTGCATCCCTTTTCTGCCATTGATTCATTGTGGGAATTGGTGTTTGATTGTTCACTGCCTCCATATCAGAAAGGAGTTAAACGCTGCACTGGGAGGGAAAACCTCAAGACAGTCTCTGGCTCTCTGTTTGAAATGACCATGTCTGGAGAGAGCTACAATGTCTACAATGGGGTTTATCTTTCAGCACATGCGTTGCAAGCAATGCAATCAAAAAGAGCAAAAAGAGCAAGGCCAGCTCCTGTGAGGAATCAGGACAAATCAAATCTTCAGCATTTTCAGCCGTGGGAGGTATGTCATTGCTCTTCTCAGATACATTTACAGAAGCCCTGAAGGGGATGGGATGGGAAGACAGCAATATACAACATTGGTGGGTTCCTACCAGTACGCACCAGTACGCCTGACCAGTAGTGTGAAATTGAGTATCCATTTCTGTACCTGTGGAGCCAGAGGTCCTGTACCAATACAGTCACTCTCCTGATTTCTCCCCATCCCCATTGCTAATGAGGCAGATGTCAAAGAGAAAGAAACGTGGGCTTCTTCCAACAGCCAAGGAATGAACAGGAGCAGAGGACTCCGCTGTTGGAATAATCCCTGAACTTTGTTCTCTTTGAGAGCCGACTTGTCTTCAATGGGGTGGGGAGAAATCTATGCGTTAGAGAGAGGAAAGGCCATCCCTAGCAGAAGCTTGGTCTTTCCCCCTCCAATGCATGGATTTCTCCCCAACCCAT
The DNA here is from genome assembly GCF_964273705.1 of Natrix helvetica. Classification (NCBI taxonomy): domain Eukaryota; kingdom Metazoa; phylum Chordata; class Lepidosauria; order Squamata; family Natricidae; genus Natrix; species Natrix helvetica. The sequence continues at coordinate 6,106,050 of NC_138554.1, read as the reverse complement.
TGCAAACAAGGTGGTCTCAGCTGAGTCCTCCACTCCTGTTCCTTCCTCGCTGTTGGAAGCATCAGATAACCAATTATCTGTTACAAACATTTGTCTGCAGTAACTGTTGCAACTCAATCATACCTAAGAATCATCTCCAAAGACAAACCAGCTTCATTAGGAGCTTCGTTTGGGGATCTGCAACTTAATGCTGTTTCAGGAAGTGAAAATCTATTAATTTTAGCAGCTTCTGTGCAAACTCTCACCCCCAACATCATCCAAAAATTTAATGCACAAAATTAAAAAAGGTTTTAGTTTGTCTCCATACTCTTCATTATAGTATCCACCTAACCTCTCTGTAGTAAACAGTATTTCTGTTCTTGCTATACTAACTATTGTGCTGTTGATGTACTGTGATGACTGTGTAAATATTGTGAAAAAACTTTTACATACATGGTAATCCTGAAAAGTTTGTGAATCCTTATGAAGTTTTAATATATCTACATAAAAATGACCTAAAATATAACTGGTTTTCTCAACAAATCCTAAAGCTAGGTAAGGAATGCTGAAATAAACCTGCTGATTGATTTGTTGAGTAAAATGATCCAACACTTCATATTTGTGCATGTCTGTGGACCTAAAATCACTAGAAGATAATAATAACGACTGTGTTTTTCTCTTAATTAACAAAATTTCCCATTCCAATTAGTGGATAAATTTGCACCGTAACCCTTTGGATGTATTGTACACACATGACAGTCCAGACATATGGGACAGGCAGGATTGGAAAGACTAAATTAAATTTCTAAAAGAATCTAAGTAAGATTAATTTAAGGAAGGTATTTATTGATTCATGTGAAAGAAACTTCTACAAAGCTGTGAGTCAAGAATGAGAGGTGGAAAGTAATGCATTCCCTGTCCTTCCCTTTCTTCCCATCACATGCAATGGATATCTTAACTTATTTATGTGGGGTTGTCTCTTTCCTCCAATTGTTCATTTATGCAAGAACTGAAAAATAAGCTGTGTGAGAATCTGGTGCCATTAATCTTAATTTTATCTGTTACTGAATCAATACATATTAGGAAATTGTTGGATCTGATATTTGTGAAATTTAAAATGGGTTGTGGTCTATGGGTTGAAGAGATCTCTGAATCAAACCAGAAAACAATTCAGTTGCAATTCTGATACGATTCACTAAAGAAAATCAATTTCTGAGCAAAGCCAAACTTTGGAGAAGATTAGAATAACTGATGTGACTTCTCATCTCTCTCAAATCCAGCTTCACTACTTTCTGAGAAACACCCGTTTTAATAACACTGTGGGAGAAGAAATCTTTTTCGATGAGAAAGGGGAACTTGACCCGGGATATGACATCTTCAACTTTGTCTCCTTCCACAATCAATCCTTCCAGAGAGTCCGGATTGGAAAGATGGTCCCGAAATCTCTTAATGGGAAGAAATTCACTATTAATGAAAGTGCCATTGTATGGAATCACAAGTTTCAGCAGGTGAGAAATTTGGTAAACTCTCACTTGGTGGGCTATTATTTGGAGGTGAAGATATTCTTCTCCAATGATCTGAAAGTCCATAAATGAAGGACAGTGATAGTACTCAGGAATCTTGTGGTTTTGCTAGATATTTGGGGTGGTCTTTATGAAGACCACTACATACCAAGAAGAGCAACAAAAATGATTAGGGGCTGAAGGCGAAAACATATGAAGAATGGTTGCAGGAACTGGATATGTCTCAGTAAAAGGAAGGATGATGTGGTAGCAGTGTTCCAACATCTAAGGAGCTATGACAAAGAAGAGAGGGTCAACCTGTTCTCCAAAGCAACTGAAGGCAGAACAGGAAGCAACAGATGGAAACTAAGCAAGGAGAGAGGCAGCATGGACTAAGAAGAAATTTCCTGACAATTACAACAATTAATCACTGAATCAACTTGCCTCCAGAAGTTGTGTGTGCTCCAACACTGGATGTTTTAAGAAGAGATTGCACAAAAATTTCTCTAAAATGGGATAGATTTTCCTGCTTGAGCAGGAGGTTGGAGTAGAGGACCTCCACATTACCTTCCGTCTCCGCTATGCTGGAGATTAATTTAAAAAGTTGCCTTTTGGAATTAAAATGATGTGAGAATATTTATGGATGTGCCCTTGTCTTTTATTCAGTTTGCTTGACAGGCTACTAATTTCCTAAAAAAACAATATATAGGCATTTTTCTTAATGGACAGAATACATTTCGTATTTTCTCAATGTGATATTCAATCTTGGATATTGCTGTTATTAATGGAGTAAAAAGAGGATACTTTCCGGATGGAGAAAAGATTTATTATACGAGGCTGTAGTCCAATGGAGCAAATAGATGAGGGTCAGGGCCTCCCAGAGGGGCTATTTGCCAGTTCTCCTAATTGTTCAAAATGTCTGCTATTGGTTCACCCGAACTCGTTAGAACCAGCTGAACGCCATCTCTGATGTGTTTGCAGAAAACTCAGAACTCAACCTAGAAGTAGGATAATTTGATGTAAATATGGACACTCTCCAAATGCATCTTGGGACATGTTACCATCAGAAGATTACACATCCCTCTGAAAGTACCAAGTTCTTTTAATAAAGTGGAGAACTTGTACAACATCTTGATGAATCCCATTTCTAAAGTTTCTTGATTGTTGTTTTTTCAGGTACGTCCCCGTGCCAGATGTGTAGAGAGCTGCCATCAGGGGTACAGCAGGGTTGTTCAGGAGGGGAAACATACTTGTTGCTACAATTGTAGACAATGTCCTGAAGGAAGAATTTCAATTGAAATGGGTAAGTAAAGGAAGAGAGAGCTGACAGTTGAGAGCTTTCAAATTCAACTTTCCTTCATTCTTTACATCTCTGGGATGCTATTAAGGATTGTTGTGTATCTGTCATGGGGACTGTGAATGGCATCCCCAGCCATGATCTCTTTCAGTTAGCTGCAAATATATTGTCCTTTATACTTGGAGTCACAAGACCTTCTTCATGTATTTCAGATGCAGACCAATGTGAGAGATGCCCAGAAGATCAGTATTCGAATGCAGAAAAAGTCCAGTGCCTTCCTAAAAGTTTCAGCTATTTATCCTATGGGGAACCATTGGGAATCACTCTGACTGCCTTGACCCTTTTCTTTTCATCAATTCTCATCTTGGTAGCCGTAACTTTCATTCTGCACTGGGACACCCCCATTGTCAAAGCCAACAACAGGAACATCACATGCATCCTCCTTTCCTCCCTCCTGCTTTGTTTTCTGTGCTCTCTGCTCTTCATAGGTCGGCCTGGGAAGGTGACTTGCTTTCTCAGGCAAACTATGTTTGGCACCATTTTCTCTCTCTCGGTATCTTGTGTCTTGGCCAAGACCATCACGGTTGTTATGGCTTTCCTGGCCACTAAGCCAGGAAACAAGATGAGGAAATGGCTAGGAAACAGACTGGCGGGATCCATCATTGTCTTCTGTTCCTGTATTCAAGCTGTCATCTGTATGGCATGGTTGATCATGTCTCCTCCCTTCCCTGAGTGGGACATGCATTCACAGGTTCAAGAGATCATTGTTCAATGTAATGAAAGCTCAGATGCCATGTTTTACATTGTCCTGGGCTACTTGTGGCTCCTAGCAATCATCAGTTTCACTGTGGCTTTCTTTGCCAGAAAACTGCCTGATACTTTTAACGAAGCCAAGCTGATCACCTTCAGCATGCTTGTGTTTTGTAGCATTTGGGTGTCCTTCATCCCTGCTTATCTGAGCACCAAGGGGAAATACATGGTGGCTGTGGAGGTCTTCTCCATTTTGGGCTCTACTGCAGGCCTCCTGGGCTGCATCTTCCTCCCCAAGTGCTACATCATTCTCCTAAACCCACATCTGAACACCAAACATCATCTGACTAGGAGAATAGATTAATGTTTAAGTCTAACATTCTATAATTCAGCCTTTAACTGTGACCAAAAGTATCACTAGAGAAAGTCCAAATATTCAAGGCGGCACCTTAACCATGCAATTCAATGCTATCTTTTTTCTGTACTTTGTCTGCAGAACATATATAATAAATCCATTAGGTTTTATCTAAAGTAGAGGATAAACAGTGAAATCCTTCATTTTTGACACTTCCCAGGTGCTCATGAGGAACCATAGGAGAGGCATAAGGTATTGAAGAAGACAGTCAGAAACATATTGCCCTGTTCCAGTCCCCATGCATCCATGCATTAGGAGTTTAGGAACTTTATTGAGACAAGCCCGTGTGACATTTCCCACATCCCACTCACACTAACCATAAGTTTCATTGAGTCCGATTCTGTTCAGTCTAAGTGTAGAACCACAAAGTCCAATGGCAAAGATACAGGTCTGCAAGTTCACACAAAGTTCAGACACATTCCAAAGTCCACACACAGTAGACAAGGCAAGGTTCCAGGCCAATATGCAAAAAGCAGTCTGAATTACAATTACGTGGTCAAACAAACCACAGGTATCTTTCAATACAGCAATGCACATTCTGGGCTCTGTAGAGAAGGAAGTTCATCCTCATCCACCCTGTCTGGCTACATCTGTAATCCTTCTCCACACCATACTTCTGACTGGGTGTCTGAGCTCTCCAGCTACACCTGCATCTCTCTCCGTTCCTTTCCAGCTGGGTGTTAATTTGGTAGCTCCCCTGATTCTCCCACTAAGGTTCCTGGTCTCTCTTCTTTCTTTGGCTCATTTACTCCCAACTCGGAGATCTTGGCATCTTCCTGATGCTCCTCCACAACTCCTCTGAAGTTTCCAGAGTTGATTCTTCCTTGTTGTCCAAGCTGGAGTCCAAAGAAGCCATTAAACCTATAATTAAAGCTTTCCCTGTTTTTCATTGGTTATGCATCTAAAAAAGAAAATAACACGAGTTTCTTTGCTGAATCATAACTGCTATCTTCACTATTTCTCATGCCCCACTCTATTATTTATTGAAAGGGCTATAGTCAATTTGTGATTTGGTTAATCTTAAAGTAGATAATCTTAACTGATGTGCAACATTGGCATTAACACTTAATGTAGACTCAAAAAAAGACGCCAGTGATGATTTCATTTGAAACATCTAAAATTTATAAACATTGATACTATCACAGTTTAAGATACTGAGAGCATGGAAGAGCCGTGGTGGTGCAGTGGTTAGAGTACTGCAGGCTACTTCTGTTGACTGTAAGGATGACTTCAATTTGTCAGTTAAAATCTCACCAGGCTCAAGGTTAATTCAGCCTTCCACCCTTCTGAGGTTTGTAAAATGAGGACCCAAATTGTTGTGGGCAATATGTTGACTCCGTAAACCATCTAAAGAGGGCTGTCAAGCACTGTAAAGTAGTATTTAAGTCTAAGTGCTATTGTTATGTGTTTCCAGAGCAGGCTTCCCTTATGGAACACTCTTCCCCATGCAGTTTGAAGGCCTCTACCTTCCGAGTGTTCCATAAAGCTTTAAAGATCTGAGTTTTCTGCCAAGTGCTGAGTCATCATAAATGATTGGGTCATATTAGATACTCTTGAAAGTGTAATTTTGCGCCCGTTTTTTAAAATATTGATATATTTAATTTTGTAGTTTGAATATTGTCTTATATGTTGTCTAAACTTTTGATTAGGTTACCCAGAGTTGGTTGGAAAACGATGGGCTGTATACATATTTAAATAAAATAAAATAAACTTATAATGGAGTACCACAATTGCATTCGGATATTTAATACTTTGGGAAAATAGAGAGAACAAGGCTAATATGGCAATGCATGGCTCTCGTAGGTCGAAGACATTTTCCTTGGCCATGTGGTCAGTATGGCTGTATACCAATGAGGGCTAACCTTTTTGGTGCTGAGTGCCCAAAGCGTGTACACAACCCCAAAATGCAAAGCAAGCACCCCCCACACATGCACCCCTCTCTCAAAATGGGGCACGGATGGCATGCATGCATGCAAACCCCTTAAATTCAATGTGAGCACCTCCCCACACATGCGGCACAATTAGCTTCATCAGTAGCGTGGGTTGCACATTTTGTTACTTGTTTTCCCCCCCGTGCATACCCGCTTCACACACATGTGCTGCATGAAGCGAATGCACATGTGTCTTCCGTGAATGTGCCCCGGCCTTAAAAACATGCCTAAATAAAATAGCATAGGGTGTGTGGGTGTGCGGGTGGGTCGAAGATGTCACCCACGATTTCCGCTACCAGTTCAGATGAACCGGTCCGAACCAGCTGAATGCCACCTTTGTTCATCAGTCAAAATGAAAAAATAAATTGATACAGAGAATCACAGGGTCATTGGAATGTACCAACTGGTGTCGCACCAACTGTAGGGATTCCTTTCCAAAACGTATTGCAATATGTCAATGAAGACTCAACCATCTGGGCCATAAGTATCTAAAAAGGTTAAATCATATCCATTAAATTAGTTAAAAGATTAATAAACTTTGATCCAGTTGCCTAGGTTGCCACAGGACCAGGGGTGGGTTCCTACCAGTTCTAACCTCTTCTGTAGAAGAGGTTCCACAAGTCTACAGTGCCCTTTAGAACTGGTTCCAGCTCCCTCACTCCGCCCATCCGCACATCATCAAGATGAAGAGCGAGAGGAGGAATTCTGGGAGTTGAAGTCCACAAGTCTTAAAGCTGTCAACTTTGAACACCCCTGGGTTTTTTTTCTAAAGGGTTAGGGGTGCGAGGGTCTTGTAACTTGACAGCTTTAAGACTTGCACACTTCAACGCCAGAGTTCCTGAGCCAACATGACTGGAGGAGGAATTCTGGGAGTTGAAGTCCACAAGTCTTAAAGCTGTCAAGTTTGAACACCCCTGGGGTTTTTTTCTAAAGGGTTAGGGGTGCAAGGGTTTTGTAACTTGACAGCTTTGAGACTTGCATGCTTCAAATGCCAGAGTTCCTGAGCCAACATTTTGGTTTCTGAGCAAGCGCGTTATTAAGTGAGTTTCACCACATTTTGCAAGTTGGCCACGCCCACCCAGTCACATGGCTGGCAAGCCACGCCCACCAAGTCACATGGCCGGCAAGCTGCACCCACCCGGTCACATGGCTGGCAAGCCACTCCCACAAAGCAGGCCACACCTACAGAAGAGGCTCTAAAAAATTTTGAAACCCACCACTGCACAGGACTCTCTACTTTTGCCATTCCATTTTAAAATCTACATGAAGCAACTGGGTGACAAATGGCATCAAAGCAACATTTATGCAAATAAAAGCTTTAGTAAATCTTTAGAGCTAGAACACAGGTTGTAATTTATTCAAATATAACATGTTTCCCCGAAAATATGACTTGTTCTGATAATAAGGCTACGCCATATTTTTGGGTGGGCAGAAGTATAAGCCCTCCCCTGAAAATAAGCCCCCCTGAATACCCCCCCTCCAGCCAGGCAGAGCACCACTCAGCAACCTAGCAATAGCCCAAAGGTGCCCAGCCGCAGGAGCCGGGGAGGGGGGGGGACAAAGGCGCTCACATTGCTTGCTGCCTTCAGGATACTGCTAAGTTGGTGAGTGGTGCAGTGCCCAGCTGGAGCGCCAGATTGCCGGGCAGCTGCTCTCTTGCAAGCAGGTACCTGAAAAGCCAGGCACAGCCTCAGGGGCAAACGGCTGTGTTGCACTGTCGCAGCAGCGCAACATAGCAGCCATGAGGTGACCATGCTCCGAGCAGCTGCCCGGCAACCCCCCTTTCCAGCCAGGCAGAGCGCCACTCACCAACCCAGTGATATCCCAAAGGCACTAAGCGGCATGGCGTTCTTCCCGCCCCCCCAGCTCCCATGGCTTGGCGCATTCAGGATACTCTTAAGTCAGTGTATGGTCCTCTGCCTGGCTGGAAAGGGAGGTTGCATGAGCGCCTGTTCCACCCTTAGCTTGCATGCCTCCCAGCAGCAACCTGCCTTGGCCCAGCTTTCCCTGCAGGACCAGGGTGCCTCCGTGGCGCTCCGAGCATAACCTATTCTCCGGCTTCCAAACTCCAGAGATCCATTGCTGAGTCTTCCGGCAGTAGCCGCTCTGGGGGTACGCTCTATGGTTGTGGGCCGGCTGCTGG